>NW_006433946.1:4260221-4262463 GCF_000325575.1 Pteropus alecto
AAAGAGGTAACAACAAGATGTCATATTTGCGCCCAAGTTAACCCTGGGCCTCCTGTTGAAGTGCAAATTGGATCAAGACTCAGGGGCCAAGCCCCGGGGGACATTGGGAATTAGACTTTACAGAAGTAAGCCCTGGAACTTTTGGATTTAAGTATCTACTCATGTTCATCGACACCTACTCAGGATGTACTGAAGCCTTTGTAAGTAAGAGAGAAACTGCTCAGGTAGTAGCTAAGAAATTTGTATCAAAAATAGTACTCCGATTTGGCTTGCCATTAGCACTGGGGTCCGACAATGGCCCGGCGTTCATCGCCAAAACAAGTCAAACCTTAGCCAAAATGTTAGGTATTAATTGGAAACTACACTGTATATATAGACCTCAGAGTTCAGGCCAGGTAGAAAGAATGAACAGGACATTAAAAGAAACTTTAACCAAGTTTAAACTTGAAACTGGCGAGAACTGGGTGAGCCTCCTCCCCTTTGCCCTTCTTAGGGTCAGATGTACCCCTTACCTCCAAGGCCTCACCCCATATGAAATAATGTTTGAGAGACCGCCACCTCTCCTACCCAAGATAGGGGTAGAAAAGGTGACTGAAATTCACAATTTCTCACTACTTAAGTCCTTACAGGCACTACACTTGGCAAGAAAAGAGATTCAACACTTAGTCTCCGCCACCCGGGAGAGCCCTGGACAGTCATTCAAACCTCATAGCCACTCTCCTGGTGACTGGATTTGGGTAAAGAAGGTACAGCCAGCCGCCTTTGAGCCCCACTAGGACAGGCCCTTTCCTGTCGTCCTCACCACTCCCACCATGGTCAAAGTTGCTGGGAGACACCATTGGACTCATCACACCCGAATCAAGGCTGCTCAACCACCCCCAGAGACTGAGAGATGGCGTGTCCGCCCAACAGGAGACCCTCTCAAGACAAGACTCTCGTGGGTTTAATTATAATTGGATAACTGCCTATGTCAGAAAGCGGGTATGGGCAGTAAAACTCATGGTTCTCAGAACTCACTATCAGCCACTCCAGGTTGAAGATTCAACGGTTTGAATTCCCCTGAAAACCAGTGAGGAATGTTAAAGGTGGAAAATTTTCAAGTGAGCCAACTAGCTAAGTCAGCTACAGGGAAGAAATATCTTTAGATACCAGAAGTTGTCCTACTTGCTTGTGTGTGGTTTAGGAAGTGTATTGTATAAGATATGAAGATGGCCAATGTCTGCTTCTGTAATCCATTTACTTGTGAATTAAGGGTGTTGTTCCGGGCAAAGATATGCTAACAGCCAACTTCCACTTCTGTAATCTGCTTGCTTGTTCAGGAGACCACCAGGATATGGTCTTAAGCTTGATCAGCTGCCTCCTCTGAAAGCTCGGAGCTGATCTTCTCTAGCCCTGCATGGTAGAGCGTCAGTCAGTGGCCGGCTAATAAGGCTCATAATTAATCTCAATTGGCTCCGTGGGTCTCAGAATCGTTCGCGCCATAACAGTTTCCGCTATAATAGAACCGCAGAAATATTATGGTTTTCTCAAACTAATTTTTTTTTTACTATTATGTGAATGTTGACAAAGTTCTTTAAAATGCATATATAGAAATCAGTGGGGCATTGACAAAGACAGAGCACTAACTCCTCAAAAGAAGCTTGGCTACAATAAGATGAATCTATACTTGGAAATCAGGTGCCCAAAACACTAACACAATTCAACATACATTGTTAAATTAAAAATTTTAAAAATCCAGTCACAAAATGGTGAACACACAATAGAATATACAGATGTCAAATTATAATGTATACCTGAAAATTATATAATTGTATTAACCAATGTTACTCCAAGAAATTTAATAAAAATAATTAAATATATAGTATTATTCTATTTACATTTTAAAACATCTTTGTGTATGATGTATGCATAGAAAAAAATCTGGATGGAGGCTTTTACAGTTTATTTTTTAAACTATTTTTGGAAATAACTTCAAGCTTAAAGAAAGTTGCAATAACAAGAGTACAAAGAACACCCACATATCTTTTATGTAGATTGACATATTAGCATTTTACTCCATTTGCTTGTTTTTTGCTGTTTCCCATATACATATACATAAATTCACACACACACACACACACACACACACACACACGACATTTTTTCTGAACTGTTCGAGTAACTTGAATAAAGCTTCTTAACCCTAAATAGTTCCGTGGACATTTCTTCTAAATAATATTTTCTTACATTTCCATACTGCAGT
>NW_006433946.1:4263185-4267675 GCF_000325575.1 Pteropus alecto
AAAGAAATCAGTGGGGCATTGACAAAGACAGAGCACTAACTCCTCAAAAGAAGCTTGGCTACAATAAGATGAATCTATACTTGGAAATCAGGTGCCCAAAACACTAACACAATTCAACATACATTGTTAAATTAAAAATTTTAAAAATCCAGTCACAAAATGGTGAACACACAATAGAATATACAGATGTCAAATTATAATGTATACCTGAAAATTATATAATTGTATTAACCAATGTTACTCCAAGAAATTTAATAAAAATAATTAAATATATAGTATTATTCTATTTACATTTTAAAACATCTTTGTGTATGATGTATGCATAGAAAAAAATCTGGATGGAGGCTTTTACAGTTTATTTTTTAAACTATTTTTGGAAATAACTTCAAGCTTAAAGAAAGTTGCAATAACAAGAGTACAAAGAACACCCACATATCTTTTATGTAGATTGACATATTAGCATTTTACTCCATTTGCTTGTTTTTTGCTGTTTCCCATATACATATACATAAATTCACACACACACACACACACACACACACACACACGACATTTTTTCTGAACTGTTCGAGTAACTTGAATAAAGCTTCTTAACCCTAAATAGTTCCGTGGACATTTCTTCTAAATAATATTTTCTTACATTTCCATACTGCAGTTGTCAACTTCAGAAAATTTAACAATGTTACAATACTTTAGTATACCAACTATATGCCAATTTTTTCGTTGACCTAATAATTTTCTATGTAGTGTTGTATCATTCTGTATTGTCTTACAAAGAGTATAGATTGCTTCTATAATTTTAAAGCAATTTTAATTGTTTTAATTATCTAGGGAGCTGGCATAAGCAAAATATCATCTCAAGATTTAACATGTCAGGCCTTAGGTAAAACACCTTGAAATAATTACTTTTCACAGAGTTACCATACATAGATGGGTCTTGTGGAGGACTACTTTCTTTTACTGGCAAGCTACGTGTTGCTTCTAGCTACTTCATGTTCCTGACTGATTACCAGGAGAACTTGCACTAAATCCAGAGACAGTCTGACACTTAAAAGGCTATAGACAAGAAAGGTAGGATTCCTTTATTAGTGTCTTCTGCAATCTCTCAGAATACAGAATTTTCTAATCAGGACAAGAATGATCCTCAAACAGTTTGTTGGTATTTTTTGTTTGTTTTGTTTTGTTTTTGTATATGAAGCTTGTTCTATTGTCCTGACATATTAAGTGTGATGTTTCTCCTTTCACAAGGAGAGAAGCGTGAGCACTTAAATGAGTACCAGCATCCATTTTTTCAAGTCTTTCTTTCGAGTCCTTACAAAGGAATTTTCTCCATTCTCCTTTAATTCCTGCGGTACTCATATAGCTGCATCACCACAACAATGTTTGAGTAATGCACTCCATCAATGTCACAAACATAATCACTGGAAGCCCTAGCAAGCTACTGGAACCAGCTAGAGGCAAAGCATTAATAGAGCTTAGGATGTACAGTTTTCCTTCAAAAAGGCCTTTTTTATATTTTTGTAAGTGTACATACATAAATATTGTGTGAAATTAACAAGTCTCAATTCTGGAATCACTTTAAAAGAGCTATTATGTTTGTTTGTTTGTTTCTAAAATAAATAAAACCAATTCTTGACTGCAACATTTAAAGATGATTTTTTTTAGTAAATTTTGAGGGCTTAAAAGTCCTACCACATAGGCATTTTAGTGAGCAAAATAATTTTAAAAATTTATTCATAGCATGATTAAGAATGTGTTCACTGAACCATTTGGGAATAATCAGTAAAATCATTAACCTTTTTTAGAAAACCTTACATCAGAAAAGTGGAGACTATAGTCACTAAAAAGACATTATTATCACAATTTAGAACTCTGTATGTATAGCATATATTAGCTATTGTCATTAAGAGAATTATCCTATTATCTATATAGCATATAATACAGATTAAAGCCATTAGGACAGATTTTATAATATTATATTGATAGAAAAACAAATTTGAATTTAACCACCTACAAAGTACTCCGCTGAGCCATAATATAATGGGTATTGAAATGTAAAATAATGTTGAAAAGCGATTGAGCACTTACTTATTTCTGTCTTCAGTAGGGAGTGGCAATATGTAATTGGCAGATTTCCCAGCATTAACAAGACATTCTACAGTACTGAGGTGTAGAATGGAAGACATAAACAGTAAACCGAAGTGTGCTGTAAGTAATTTGTAAATATCAAGAACATAAGACCTGGATATTAATCACTCATATTATAGCAGCCTTGCAGGTGAAAATGGAGCCTGCAGATGACTGTTCTTCCTCCTCCTTTCCCCAAACTTTTCACCAGTGCTTTTCACCTTAACCTCAGTCAGAGAGCAGAGAGACTATGATGATGGAAAAGTTAACTAATAGAAGGTTAAAGGTAGAATATTAAATGGTAGTCCAAAAGACTTGTTTTGCATTTGAGGAAATGTATTTTTTCCCTAATGGTGACCAGAATGATGCATATTAAATACACAGATGATAGTACACTAAGATTAGTGCTCAAGTAGTGAGAGAGACAGAGAGAGAGATTGAGAGACAGAAAGAGCAAGCCAAAAAGAACAAGAATACCTAGATGCGTATAAAAACAATATAGTTTTACAGTATTTTACTTCTGTAATCCCACTCTTGTCACAACATCCCACCACCATCCCATAAAATATTTTACCACAGAAAAAAGGGAAGAACTATTTGCAATAAGTTTTTCTCACCAAAACTGCTGGAAGGTATTCACAGCAAACCCATTAAGATTTTGATGATAGAATTTGAAGAGAGACAATATTGCTTAACCGTTATGTTCTCCTTTCACTTGAGAAATTTTTGTCATGCTATATATTAGAAAGGTATCAGCCACTACCAAAATCCACAGAAAGTGAAAATGATTTTATATAATTTACACAATATGATTAGGTATTTAGGTTTCTTTTCTTCAACAAAGAATAAAAATAAACATTTTAACAAATTAAGCTTAAATATTCATTTTTAATTTTAAGTATATAATTTTTTAAACAATTTCAACAAGTTTAACAGAGCATCAAATGCAGAGCATTTCAAAAAATTAAAACTCAGGAGAATATTAAACCATGTCACAAATGAACGAACAACTTAAACATTTAGATTGCATACTCAATTGTGTTATCTTTTTGTTTATTTGGAGACTGGTTGGGATGGATTAAAAAGCTTTTCAGAATTTTCAATTTCCAGCTAAATTCTCTTTTTAGAATTAATTAAGACAAATTAAAGAAAAAATTCTTAAAGTTTTATCATCACTTTACCATTTCAATAATATATGAGGACTCTAAATCTATTCTACTAATCTAAATCTAGCCACATGTTGCTATTTAAATTAATTAATTTAATAAAAATTAAAATATACTTCCTATGGCACGCTATCCTTATTTTAAATACTCAATAGCCACATGTGACTAGTGGTTCTCATGACAGACAGTGCGGATACGGAACATTTCTAACTTCACAGAAAGTTCTGCTAGACATTTCTATTCTAGATGCTTAAGTGAATTTTAAATGATCAGTGATAAAGTGTTCTTTACAGCCTCATTATAAAGTATACATTTCTTTAAGGATACAGTATTGTTCTAATATTTTTTATTGCTGGTTGTGGAGAGATGATTTGGATGCCCATGTATTAAAAACTTTACCTACTGCAATGACAAATATAGAGACTACTGACAAGAAAATGAACACGAGGTATCATTTTATCTATTATAATATATATTTTTCTAAGAATATTACATGATTATATTATTTCAAAATGTGTAAGCATTAAATGACAATTAGCTGAGATGTTCAAGAAATAGAGTACTCTGATTAAAAGAATTTTTATTTAATGTTTAAGTGATAACTTTACAATTTCAACACACTGATATTCTTTCTAAAATATATTAACCTATTTCCCTGTCTTGTATTCTCAACATAATTGAATCTTCCTTTGAAGACTCAAAATCTTGCAGGGCTTCCGGTTCATCATAGTGAACATTAGTGCTCCTTATAGAGGATGGGAGGGGAATGGTTTTAGTAAATATTCACTCTAGGATATACCTTGGAGGTTGGATTTATGATTTAATATCTTATTTTAGTCTATTTTTATTATAACTTGCCCTTTTTGTCTAAAAGTTGAGTTTTAAAGAATAAAAAAAATGTTTACATAATTTGGAGCTTCTGGTGAGTGGAGGCTTATTCATTTGAAATTCTGTTAAAATTAGAAAGCATAATAGTTTTATTGTGTTGCAAAAATAGCTTTTTGAACTTCATACCAAAATGCTACATGATGTTTTAAATATTTAATTTTTAATTCCAAGTTCAGTTTTCAATTTTTTAATTTAAAAAATGTAGGTTTTTTTTCATATTAGAAAATGACAGCAGAGAAAATGACATCAAGGAAACAAGGAAAAATTCTCCCATGAAATTTGATGAGAAGTTTATGAGATTATTATCTC
>NW_006433946.1:4267786-4296455 GCF_000325575.1 Pteropus alecto
TGCTTAGTTCCCCATTCCCAGCCACTGACCCAGAAATAGAAACCAAGCTGAAGCTTCAATGAGTAAACTATCCCTCTGCCAACCTTGCTAACAGAATCCAACTATGGATAAAATGCAATGAAACAAAATCATAACGTAACTCAAAAAAGAGAAAAACTTGTCATACACCTTCTTGAATTCAAAAGCTAAAATTCCATAACAAGAAAAATATTGGGATGTTTTTCCACTTCATTTATATCACCCAGCACTTATTTAAATTCCTCCTTCTAGAAACATTTCATATCCTACCTTCTACATGAAAAACTGTTCTAGTCTTCTGGTTCAGATAATAATCTTTTACTCCTCTGAAATACTAGATTTACTGGCTATATGATTCATTTATTATTTATTAATTCATTGACTTCCACAATATTTTAAATCAACTTTACTATTTTTCTGATCATAAAATTAAATTACTATTCTTAAAACTGTAACTTATAGAAACTTCTAAAGAATAAAATAAAAATCAGCCATAACTCAACCACCAGGAAATAATCTCTATTAGAACATAGATAAGTTTCCTTTTCATTTTTATACATCATAATGTATAACTATATTTTTTTTTTGTTTCAAAAACTGGAATACATTCTGCTCACCATTATATTTTTTTGTTTATCATTACTACATAAACATTTTCTCATGTTTTAAATATTTGTTAAAAACAGGTTCATGGGAATTCTACTTCTCGTATGAGTGAGTAAACTCTTAAAATTATCCTCTGATAAAATTAAAACACATAACTTAAAAGCATGTGGATTTGACAGAGGAGTCAAAGTTTGGAAGAAACAACTGGCATAGAATAAATTTTATGTTTTCAAACAAAAAAAAGAAGATAAATAACCAGGAAATCTGAACTACAAGAAATGCCAAAGAAATTCTTCAAGTGGAAAAGAAATGAAACCAGAGAGAATCTTAAATCTCCAAAAATGAATGAGGAGAATCAAAATAATGTAAATATTTGGGTGAAAATAAAAGGCCATTTTCTCTTGTAATTTCTTTAAAATACATACCAATATTTAAAGCGAACCTTAATATCTTCTCTTGTGGAGTTAAAATGCAGGTAGTTGTGATACATATGACAAACATTACATCAAAGAAGGTGAGGAGGGGTGGGAAATGGACGCATGTGGTTGTAACATTACTAAATTTTATGTATGTGGTAAAATATTGATTCTTAGAAAGCTATGACAATTTCAGAATGTACACTATAATCCCTAGAGCAACTACTGAAAAAATTAAAAAGATGTAGTTAAAAACTTAATAGATAAATTAAAATCAAATTCTAAAACATATTCAAATAACCTAAATGAGGACAGGGTGGGGAAGACAGAAAGACAAAATTAAAGGGAAACAAACAGAAACCAAAAGCTCTAAAGACAACTACATTAATAAGTAATTTAATAATAGATGATACACTCCAATTAAAAAGTAGAGATATCAGAAATGCTAAAAACTCAAGATGCTATCTTGAACATACACACTACTTTTTATGTTTATAACATACATACTTTAAATATGGCACAAATATGTGGAAAATGGATTGAAAAGATATATTATGCAGACAGTAAGTATAAGAAGGCCATGGTAGCTATATTTATACTAGCTAACAGAAACTTTAAAACAAAGAGTATTATTAAAGGTAAAGAGAAACATTTTATAATGATAACAGAATCAATTTGTCAGGAAAAATGTAAATATACACGTGCTTAATAACAGAACTTCAAAATCCATGAAACAAGAATTGGCAGAATTAAAGAGAGAAACAGACATTTCAAAAATCATAATAGGAGATTTTAATATCCTCCTATCAGTATTAATAGAATATCTAGTCAAAAATCAGATTAAACAGAGGATCTGAGCAATAACTACAGAATACACATTCTTTTCATATACACATGGTACACTCACTAGGATATACCATATGTATGACCATAAAACTGATTTCAATGTGTCCAAAAAAGATTGAGTCTAGGAAATCCTCAAATTTTTGGAACTTAAAATACTTTTAAATAATCCATGAGCCAAAGAAGAAATGATAGATAATGAGAAAACTTAAAGTTATTTCTAAGTGAATGATAGTAAAAATAAAATGTCAAAATACTGTGCTTAGAAGGGAATTTGTAGTTTTAAATGCTTATATTGGAAAAGAAGAAAAAACTGATATCAATGACCTAAATTCCCACAACAAGAAGCTAAAAATATAAGAACATAAGCCAAAAGTATGTAGAAGGGAAAAAAATTAAGAACAGAAATAAACATATTAGATAATACAGAAAAAAATAATAATAAAGCCAAAAGCTGGTTCTATGAAAACATCAACAAAATTTATAAAACCCCAAATAAGTTGATGAAGAAAAAAGAGAGAAAATGTAAATCATTATCAGGAATGAAAAAGAGGCTGGCAAGACATGTCCTAAAAACATTAAGAAGATAATTTAAAAGTACAAAAATAGTTTGAAGAGCTTTATTTTAACAATTTCAATAACTTACTTTGAAAGACAAATTCCTAAGATATACAACTTATCAAATGTGACAAGGTAAAACAGATGTTTTTCAGAACATAGAAGAGAGAGCTCCTGCAAATGGTTTTATGAAGCCCCATTACCCTATTACCAAAACCAGACAAAGATATTATTAAAAAAAAAAAATTAAAGCCTAATATCTGTCATGTAGATGTAAAAACCCTTAATAAAATATTAGTAAACCAAATCCAAACATATATTGAAAAGGTAACGCAATTACTAAGTTTCTTTTATCCCACAAATGCAAGATTATTTTAGCATTACAAAACAAATCAATGTAATTTACCACATTCACAGAATAAAGAGGAAAAAACATATGATCATTTCAATAGATATAGAAAAAGAATTTGAAAACGTTCGAGAGACATTCATAGTTAAAAATAAAAAGAAACAAGCATGAAGCTAGGCATAGAAAAAAGTAAACTAACAACATACTTAATGGTGAAACATCAAACACTCCTCTAAATGTTATACTAGTAGTCTTAGCTATTGCAATGAGGCAAGAAAAAGAAATAAAAGACAAAAAGATTGGAAAGGAAGAAATAAAATGATCCCTATTTCTAGATGACAATTGTTTATGTAGAAATTCCTACAGAATTTATAAAACAATTAAGAGAACTAATGAATGAATGTAACAAGGTCACAGGATACAAAGTAAATATCCAAAAATCAATATTTTATCAAATGAGAGAAAAATAAAAATTTTAAAAATTATTTGATAATAAGCCCTCTCCCAAAATACATAAAATTTAGGGGGAAAAGAAAACTTAAAGAAAACCCATAATATATCTCCTCACTGAAAACTTGAAAACATTGCTGACAGAAATTAAAGATATATCAGGAGAGAGCCATGGTCATAGACTGGAAAATTCAAGGTTTTAAGATGTAAATTCCCCACAAATTAATCTGTAGATTCAACACAATCCAAATCAAAATTCCAGCAGGGATTTTTTTTTTTTTGAAGAAATTACTAAGTTGATTCTAAATGTTTATGGAAATACAAGTGACCTAAAATTGACAAAGCAATTTTTAAAAAGAGCAATTTTTTGAAAACTACCTGATTTCAAGACTTACTATAAAGCAATAGTAATCAAGTATGATATGCAGGAAAGGATAGACATACTGATCAAAGGACAAAAAATAGTCCAGAAATAGACTCAAATATATGGTCAAAATAATTTTCAACAAACATGTCAAGGCAATTCAGTGAAGAAGGAAAAGTCCTTTAAACAAATAGTGTTAGAACTGGATATCTTTATGGGAAAAAAAATAATGTTGACTCTTGCCTCATCCCATATTCAAAAATTCACTCAAAATGGATCATGGACCTTAGTATAAAAACTAAAAGTATAAAGTTTATAAGGAAACAAGAGAACATCTTTATGACCTTGGGATAGGCACATTTTTTGACAAGTCACAGAAATCAATAAATAAAAGAAAAATTATTAAATTAGATTTTATCAAACTTAAAAACTTTCGCTTTTCGAAGGACACCTTTAAGCAAATAAAAATACAAGTCACAAACTGGGAGAAAATATCTTGCAGTAGTTTTCTCTGACAAAGGACTTGTATCCAGATTATATAAAGAGTTCTTACAACTCAATAATGAAAATACCTCCATCAAAAATATTAGAAATGAATAAAATATTTGAAGTGACATTTCACATAAGAAGATATGTAAATGGCCAATACACACATGAAGAGATACTCAGCATATCCGTCAGCAGGGAAATGCAAATTATAACGATAATGTTACACTAAATAGAAACATATTAAAAATGACTAAAACTAAAAAAAAAAGAACCCCAAGTTTGGTGAGGATAAGAAGCAATTGACATTTTAACACATTACCAGAGGGAATGTAAAATGGTACATTTTTTGGCCAACAGTGTAGCGGTTTCTTAAAAATGCACACATACAACTATTATAAAATTCAGCCATTTTATTCCTAATTACCAAAGGAAAATGTATGCATATACATACAAAAGCCTGTACACAAGTGTTAATAGTAGTTTTATTTGTGATATCTCAAAACCTGAAATAACCCGAATGTCCTTCAATAAGTCAATAGATAAAAAGTGGTATATTTATATCATGGAATACTACTCAGTAATAAAAAGGAATGAACTATTAAAACATCTGACAAAATGAATAAATCAGAAAATAATAATGTTAAATGAAAGAAACTAGCCAGAAAAAGTACATACTGTATTTTTCCATTTATATGAAACTATAGAAAATATAACTAATCTAGAGGAATAGAAAACAGATCATCAGTTGCCTGGGACATACAGAATGAGGACTGGATTGCCAAGGGGCATGAACAGTCTTTTGGTGGTGATGGAAATGGTATGTGTCTTAATTACAGTAATGTTTTTATGGGCATATGTAACTATCAAAACTCATCAAATTGTATGATTTTAATGGATGTAGTTCATTGTATGTAAATTATGACAATACAGTTGATTTAATAACTGCATGTTTTAACCTTTGTATGTATAACAATTCATTCAAAATTCTATTATTGATTATTTGCGGGAATGCCTTTAGTGAAAATAGTATAAAATACACAAACTCAAAACATTACATGAATGCAATCCAGGGATGCACCAAAAAGAACTGGAAGACCGAGAGCCAAATATACCACTGAAGAACCAACTGGAGTGAGAAAACAATGTTGTGGAGAAAATGGTGACTGCCAAAAAAAAAATAATAAAATAACAAAGCCACTATTTCCCCAGCAGTAATGAAGAACATTCTGTCAAGTACTTTAGTCTGCCATTTGTACACCTCGTGTGAAGAATAGTTTTGAAAGGTTATTTGTTTTGTGGTTCATATAGCCCTGTGAATGCTAAGATGGCAAGTATGGTGCTGGACAATAGCCCATGAAACAAATTCCCCTGGGAGACTGTGTGAAAGATTTCAAAGATCATTATACTGAGTGAGTCCTATTTGGAGGAAGAGAGCTAACATCCTACTTTATAAAACCTGGGATTTAACAAACCTTGTCCCTGACACCACCCAAACTTCTTGTTAAAGGCTCTTTACTATTTGAGATGAATTGGGTGACAAAATTTTTTCCCCCTGAGCTCTTTGGAAAAGGAAGACTATAAATCCAAGGCATTATGTTTGTTGTTCACTGGAAAAAGGCAGATCTATTTACTCCTTCCTTGCACTTGGGGAAGCCTTAGTTACCTATAAATTATTTGGTTACATCACAGAGAAACAAAGGGACTGAAGAACATCAAAGCTATGAATCAATTCTCCAAAAGTTAATTTCTGGTAGCAAAATTAGGCAACGATGACAGTCTTGCCTTTTCCTCACTCCTTTATCCCTATTCTCCTGGATAGGCACCTGATACTTTTTAAATCCTTCTCTCTCTCTCTCTTTATTTTCTATTAAAGCATTTCAAAATATACGTCACCCAGTTCCTAACTTGACTTAATTTTTTTTTAATAGTGCTCAATATATATAGATAAATACTCATGATTTGACCAGAAGATGACCTGGATGAAGAAAATAAATTTTCTTATTTAACTATTTTTATATGTTTTATGTAGACATGTTGCTTAAAGTCAAAACAATAAAAATATTCAAGAAAGGTCCATTTGATATTGTGTAATCAGACGAAATTTCCAATTTCTAAATGTTTGAATTTGGAGTCACCAAATGTTGCCTAAATTTGGATACTATTTCTTTAAGTGCTTTAGTTCAAGTGTTGTTTTCAAATAAACTATTGTTTAACTTTTAAAATTAAAGAACTATGTTCTCAAAGAATGATAACAATTCTAGTGTGCTGAATTTCCATGTCAGTATTTGCTATTATATGATAACGATGTTAGTATTTAGTTTTCAAATTAGTGTTGGAGATATTCAATAGTAATCAAATGCTTGAAGCTCTTGTAGAGTTTTGGAATTTGATTAAAATAGAGAATTTATATATTTTTTTGTTTCCACTTAGATGCAGAAGCATGGAAGTGTTTAAAAAGTAAAGTCTAACAGTGTTAATAAAATCCTTTTGGTTTCGCTGCCGATATTATCAGTCTACCCTTGCAGAATGTCAACTGCTAAACATATTCCATCCCTGGACTGGCACAATATTAAGAAATTAACGTTACCATCTGGCTGTCTAGCATTTTTATCAGGTCTTTTTAATTATGTTCAAATTGGTGATCTCCACCTTTCCCTGCTTCTACCTTTTTCAGAGCCATTAAGATTGAATTCATTTCCAGAGCACTGCAGTGTGCTCAAGTGGAACTTAAATAGTATTTCCCTCCAGATTTTCACACCTTACATATGCTAGCAAAAGTCATGTCATGCTTGCCCAGTAGTGCATATAATTCAATTTTTGTTTTATTAAGATATGAAGATGACCATTACATTAAAAAGCCAGGCAGCCTTAAGAGACTTAAGTGAAAAATGGGACCATAGTTAGAGAAATAAAAAATCTCTGCAAGGTAAGAAAAAAGAAATAAAGAACACTGAAAATTTGCTCTCAAACTTAAACTGCTGAAACAATGTGTACAATAGCAATATTAAAACATTTTCAAGTTAAACCTGGTGTTGCATCCTCTTACAAAAATACTTCCACGGTGTTTGTGAGATGAAAAACTGGTCCAATTTGGTTATTTCAAATCTTTCCTGTTAATTTAAAATGATCTCAATTCAATAAAGTCTAACCTCTGCAAAAGAAAGCTGGTCAGGCGATGAGAGCTAATTTTTCCTTCTGTCTATAGTAGTACAGCTGACTGGAGGTTGTATTACAGTTAATCAGAACTTTTTTTCTTGAAGAAGTGCAGAGCAGTCATTCCAATATAGTAAGCTTACTACCATCATAATATTTACCTCAAGATGGTCTCATATTCAAATAAAATTGATATCCAGGGAAGCAGAGTGTTTTGTTTTGTTTTGTTTAGTTTTGTTTTGTTTTTTAAGGGAGGAAGCAGAAAGAAGCCTTATAGAGTGAATACTCAGTTGTATTTCTAAGAAACATCTAAAGCTTTAAGGATTTTTATTCACTCTTTGTTCCAGCAAATGTATTTTTCCTGATGTCTATATCGAGATGTGCACAGTAAACTTAAACAGGACCAAAGCAACAGGCTCTTCCTAATTCATTAAGACAGTCCTGAGAAGAATGAGTCCCAGATCTCATGAGTCCCTCCCATAGTAATCTGCCACATAGGCAGTGCGGAAAAAATTGAGCAGACCAGATCTTTCATTCTTATATGATCTGCCATGTATAAATAGATCAAATTGTAGTGTTACGTTCAAAAAGATGATTCTGGATTTCACAGACAGAGGACTTGAAGGATTTGCACGCATAGTAATTTTCTATGCTACACTGAGGTGTGAATCAAAAAAAAAATTGACCAACAGAGCCACTACTCTGGAATTTCACACACCTTTTTTTCTAAGTGGTTTAAATAGTGCTAGGATCCTTCTGTCTAAACCTTTAAGGTTGAATTTCCCATTTCTTTTTCAGAATATCCTACCCACTCCCAAGCACAAAGGATACCAGTTTTGAGAACCTGTGTGATGCAACACCTGTTTACATCAGACTTTGGAATTTTGGGAGTAGAACATCCACATTCAGACTAAAATAGCATGAAGGGAAAATCTTATGGCCCAAGAAAATAATTTTTCACTGAGTTTTGCTCACCAGAATATAACTGCTCACAGTTTCTAGATATTATGCTCTCTAAGCACTTTATAAATAAATGCATGCTGCCGGAGCTGCATACCTTTCATTTTTTTCTAGGTAGGGGGTGGGGTGTCATTTGGGGGTGAACATCAACCTTCATTACTCTAACTCTAACCAATAGCTACAGTCTTTTCTAGCAGTTTAAGTGACCCTGAAATAATTTATATATTTTTAGAATCGTCTCCTAAGGCAGTTGAGCCAAGCACAGATTATTAAATTCATTGAGTTTTTCGTTTTTACACATTTTCTTACCGCAGATGTGCTAAAACATTCAGCAAAAATGTAGGATACTGCAGAACAAGTAGAGACCTGCGGAGCTATAATAATCACAGGATAATATAGAACTAAAATAGTTCTTCTGAATGTTGAAGTTTAATATCATCTATTCTTTTCTTCTTCATTCTCAGCGGAAAAATTGACTCAATTTCTCCAGGCACGAAACTTTCATAACCTCTTCTTAACTTTCTGAGCTCTTCTCCTGGCAGGGCTATATACTGTAGCACACGTCTCCCCCTCAGCTGAAATAGTCTATCACATTTTAACTCACCAGGCTGTATTCCTCCATCTCCCAGCAGTGTTTTTAAGAACCAGTTTTAACCAGAGGGATAACTTCTCAATCTAAGTAACAATTTTTGACAAATTTTCACTTCCTTGAGTCACAAGTTCATATTCCTTCAGGGTTGGTTTCTTGGTAGATAAATTTGATAGCACAATGAATTCAAACAGGAAAATCTCCAGAAGGGAATATAGTATTTCCAGGCCCCTAGAGATCTGTATCACCTGCCAAAAATTTGTGCTTCACACAGCATTTCTAGGGCCTGGCTAACAATCAAATATCTTAATCTTTTGTTTCAGACACTGAATATGACAATAAAGCTTTAACAAGAAAGGCAAACACTTTCTCATGAGTTTGCTGTTTTTCTCACTTGGTGCAAATTCTTACTCATCCCTGGCTAGTGGGTAATTATAAGACTTTTGTTTCACAGACTAGCTATGGTCTAATAATATTTCAGTACAAGCTTCCAAGTAAAAAAGTCACCTTGCAATTTGTAGTTATGCTAGCTATAAATCTTGGTCACAGGTTAGGAATAGACTCAAAAATGTGTCAGTAATTCATGTTATGTTATGATATCTCATTTAGCTTTGATATAATGACATATGGCAGCTGCAGCCTTTGCCTAATCATGGCCTCACAATGAAGTCTTCCTATGTAGAAAGCAAGATTTCAGAGAATCCACCATATGAAAAGAAACTGCTTTACCCATCAAGCAAAGTTTAGTTGCATATCCAGCGTCTGCCTTTTGAAAGGTAACAGAGGTTGCAGGGATGGTTCTGTGGTGTCTGAGATTTTTCTAGCTTCAGATTTCAGGTGATTGATCTTTATAACACTTCTGGATCAATATTAATATTTTCTTTTTTCAGGTAGTAGAAAACTAAGGCAATAATATATGGGAAGTGCAGGGAAAAGACAAAATGATTGTGTGTGTGTGTGTGTGCGCGTGTGTGTGTGTGTGTGACTTTTCAGAGTAGCCACATTTTGGTAATTGGAAATAGCAGACAGAAAAGCCAATTTTCATAGCAGAAGTATGAAGGATATGAGAATTTGACATCTAGCTTATTTTTATTGGTTTTCTTCTTTTTAAAACCTAATGGATTGCTTCCTGCTATACAGTGTGCCAAAATGCATAAAAATGTTTCAAATATCCAGAGGAACTTCACATCTATTGATCACATTTTATATATTGATTTGTGGCTATGAGAGTCCCATTTCCACTTCTGTTTGTTGTAATGAAAATAGAATGTATACTAATTTGAATTGAAAGAAAATATGTAATGGGAGAGGATATTGTGCATTTTTTTTTCAATTTAGTCTCAGAAAGTTGGTTACATTAAGTCATGCTATTTGTTAATAATCACAATAATAGCCCAAGCCAATCCTGATATTCCCTGAAGTCATCCTGAAAGGTATATTTCCAGGATCTTCATTATATATCTGTTAATTATAGAAGTTTGAGTCTGGATATACACTTGAAAGAAAAGATAGATATATTAAGGTTTATAGGAATTACACATGTGCATGCATGCACACACACACACACACACACACACACTTTGCATACATTACTCATATGCTCCCTTCATAAAGATGTTTATCAGTTTCAATCCAAGGTGAATCAAATTAATATTGCTTCTGCTCAATAGAAATATATAATCAAAAGAGAATGATGCAAATAGATATTAAGAATGTATATAAAAATAGAAAGAAGAACTAAACACCTCCAAAAATGAAATTTATATAAACTAAGTTGTGGTGCATTCTTGGAAGAGGCAGAATTTGCAGAATTTTTAAACTGATGATAGACAGCTTGTTGAATTGACACTAGAATGATATTTCAGGTAACTAGTAGAACAAGGCTTAAAGTTAAAAGATAGACTTTAGAAGTTACAGTCAGATGACTGGCAAAATGAACGTTTAACAAAGGTGGCCTATTATAAGTGGAGGCAACAATTAAGAAGATAAGAAGACAAATTACACGAATACAAAGATATCTAAAGAATCTTTCAACCTTTTTGTTTCTGGTCAAGATGAAACCTAAGCTATTAAAAATTGTCAAATACCCAACTTCTGAAAGTTTTAAAAACCTGAGTCTTTATTAGAGCAGATAATTTCAATTGTTTAAATCTTTTCTGATATGTTTTTTACCAGCTTAAATTCTCCTACTATTATCATCTGAGATTACTTTAAAAGGAGAATGGAAATCAACAAACTTTGTAGGATAATCCTCTGAATTCTTGGTTTTGAAAAATACACCTCCATCTCCTAAAATATAGACTATAAATCAGAATTTTATTTGGTTTTAATTAATGTGAAAATCTGTTTAGACCCAAAATTTAGTGGTCAGACATTACATCTTTCTGTCTTATTTATCACTGCACCGCTAATGTCATTGGCATGAAAAGTGTTTTTTTGTGTTGTTTGGATATGACCAAAATTAGTAGTGTAAGACCCAAAAGTCTTTATTTGTTTTGTCTATGTGAAATGTGATCTTGAAATATCTGTTGGCATCATGTGAATCCTGAAAGATGTTGTTTCTTTTTGTAGTTCTGTTTTATTTTTGTCATTAAAACAAGGAATATGTTGACCTTTATATTTTTATTCAAACTGTTTTACCTTAAACATTCATTGTTATGTCCTGGGAACTGTTATGTCCTGGGAACTATACTAGACCTTAGAAATGTAAGAATTTGGTCTAAGCCATTATCATATTTCATTTGGACAACTGCAACAGCTTTCTAAGTGATTTCCTGCCTTCAGAATGGCTTTCCTCCCATCTTGTCTCCACTCTGAAACCAAAGTCAGGTTTCTAAAACAAAAATTTAATTGTGTCACTCTGCTGCTTAAAATGTTTCAAATGGCTTTATTTTGAAGGTTCCAAGATAAAGTCTCAATACCATACCTTGGCTTCCATGGTCTACACAATCTTCATCCTTCATAATTTCCCACTTAGGTTCCAGATGGACTAAATTTCTTTCTCATCCTCAGGCACTCACTTCAGATAAACTAGTTTCTTTGCCTGCTCAATCCTCCCTCATAATACTAACTCTTCGTCTTCCTTGGATCGGCGCTTAAAAACCACCTTAGCATAGCATCACTCAAGGGCTCACACTGTAAGTTGTGCAATATCCTGTTAGGTTGCCTTGCTTTATGCCTCCATATGACTCTAATACACCTCAATCGTAAGGCATTAGTCTGCTTGTACTGCCATAACAAAATGCCATAGACTGGGTGGCTTAAACAATAGAAAAAAATTTTCCCATTTATGGAGGCTAGGAAGTCCAAGATCAAGGTACCAACAAGATAGGTTTCATTCAGAGGCCTCTTTCCTTGGCTTGTGAGTGGCCACAATTTCTCTGTGTACTCACAAGACTTTTTTATGTGTGTGCATAGAGAGAGAGCTCTGGTGTCTTATCCTCTTTTTATAAGGACACCAATCCTATCAGATTAGGGCTCCACCCTATGACCTCATTTAACTCTTATTACCTCCTTATAGGCCCTATCTCCAAATACTGTCACATTGGAGATTGAGTCTTCAACACATAAATTTGGGTAGAACATAATTTAGTCAATAGCATGTAACATTCATTACATTTTATTGTTAAGGCATAGTTAAGATTTGTTTTGCTTCCTAGACTATAAGCTCTGACAGAGTAAGAACTTAATAGGTACTTTCGAATGGGATAAAAATAAGACATGGTCTCTACCCTCAATAAGCAATAAATGTAGCTCATTAATTAGGCATAAATAAAACTGGTTGTAATATAGCATAGCAGACTTGATTATAATTGTATGAACAAAGTACCACTGGGAAAAATCATAATTTATTAATTCTGATCAAGATAAGGGTGAAGATGGGATGGAAGTCAGAATAAAGGAAGACTTCACAAAGATGACATTTGAACTGGGTGTTAAAAGAAGAAGACTTATTACTTTAAGTATCACTCTAATTTAGGTTTGCCTCCAAAGAAACCAAATCTGTAATGGCTTCTTAAATGTGTATTTCCAATGAGATCCTTGGGTTGTGTTGTATAGGCTGTTTCCTTGTATCCAATTATAAATGTGCTTATAAATCCACACTGTATATCACAGTAGTCACTAGTCACATGTGACTATTTAAATTTAAGTTAATTAAAATTAAATAAAAATTAACATTCAGTCACTCTAGCACTACTTTAAGTGTTCAATAGCCACACATGGCTACCATATTGGACAGTACAAATTATAGAACATTTTCATTATTGCAGAAAGTGTGTTATAAGCAATGCATTAATTTATCTAATAAATTTGTATTGAACATCTACTATTTGCCTGGTACTGGGCTAGATGGTGGAGTGCACAAAGAAAAATATGGTAAGGTTCCTAAATGTCAGGACTCTAGTGAATTGGCCCTGTTCTATGTCTGCAAATTGGTTCATGATGAATTACATTTGTTTATTTTTGCAAAGTTCAGGATGACTGTCTCTAGAAATCTGTGCTGCTTAAAGCTTATTAAATTGAAAGTTTCTCAGATGCTCACAAATCAGAAGCATAGCTATGAATGGAATTTTTAATAAATCCAGTATGTAGTAGGTACCCATTATGTGACCATTTTATGCTGAGTACTTTGGAAAATATATAAGAAATGTAAGACAAAATATCTTTCCTCTATGAGTTTATAAATTAAATGAAATGTTAAATGTAAAAGGAATTTATAAACCATAAATATTTCTTTCTATCATTGAAGTAAAATCGGGGAGACTGGATTCACATAAATTTAATGAGTAAAGAACAATAAAAGATAGTATACAACCAAGTGCTGGATGATATAAACTTAGAAATCCTATGCAAATTCAGAGTTGAGAAAGAATTACATGAAATAAAATAGTCAAGGAAGACTTTGAGAAGGAAATGATGATAGTAGTCATGAATTACTATGTTACAAGAAACAAACAAACAAACAAACAAACAAAAACCAAAAAACCACAATTGTCTTCTCCAAGAGGAGGGATTTACTGATTTATGTAACTGGAAATTTCAGGTGTGGACTTTAGATACAAATGCCTCCAGGGAATCTAAATAAAGTAATTGCCTGTCTCTCCTCCCTTTCTCCATCTGTCAGTTTTACTTTCCTTATCATTGGTGCTATTTTAGGAAGGCACTCCTTTCCTAGTAGCAAGATGGCTACCAGCATCTCTAGGCTAATATACCACTCTTTCAGGATCACCCATGAGAAGATATCATTTACCTCTAATTCATCCTGTTTAGGTCATTCTGTTTAAGTCATTCTGTTTATTATCCGTGAACCAATCACAGATTGGTATCCAAGAGAAGGCAATGGAATGATTGGTCAAGCCCTAATCACAACCTCATCACTTGAGGAGAGGAGGGAGTACTGAGTTGGGTAGGTGAAATCACACAAAGAAAATCCTGGAAATATATCAAAATTAAACAAAACATGGGAAGGGAAATAACAGAAACAACTAAAGTTCTATTTAAAATAGGCCTTGAGGAAAATTCAAATTTGCTTCTTTCTCTGATGGAAAGGTGAATTGGGTGTCCAAAGAAAGAGAAGTAGAATAAAGACACAGAGACAAAAATAAATGTACCATCTCCAGGGAATGAATTTTATTTTATTATGTGGGAATTTATCAGATAAGAGTTTATCCATTTGGCTCTGATTTATCATCTTTAACATACCCTGGGCAAAATCCTCTTCAGTCTTGGCTGAGTCAGTTAACACAAAACAAAACAAAACAGAAAGAAGACAATAAGCAAATCAATTGGTAAAATTCATATCTGGCATGCTCTATCTGATGGCCTGCTTTTATCTTTTTTTTTTTTTTTGCAGCTTTATTGAAATAGACAATAAGTTGCTCATATTTATAGTGTATAATTCGATGAGCTTTTTTTCAATCATAGTTGGCATACAATAATATCTATCTCAGTTTATTTTTTTTTTGTTGTTATTGTTATTTTATTTTTTAGATTCCACATATATGTAAAATTGTGTGATATTTGTCTTTATCTGACTAACTTCATTCAGCACAATACCCTCTATGTCCATCAAGGCAATATCTTTTTCCATCCCCTTCCTTTTAGTCTGTGTGTCTTTTAATCTTAAGTGAGTCTCTTGTAGGCCGCATACATAGGGGTCTTGTTTTCTTATCCATTTGGGCATTCTATCTTTTAGTTGGAGCACTTAATTATTTTCCATTTGAGGTACTTGTTCATAAATATTTAGCATTCTTTATTCACCTTTTTGATACATACTTTTTCTTCTTCTTAAAGAAGTCCCTCCAACATTTCTTGTAATACTGGCTTAGTGATGATGAACTACTTTAGAGTTTTCTTTGTTGGAAGCTCTTTATCTGCCCTTCCACTCTAAATTATAGCTTTGCTGTATAAAGTAATCTTGGTTTGTAGATCCTGGGTTTTCATCACTTTGAATGTTTTGTGCCAAGCCTTTCTGTCCTGCAAAGTTTCTTTTGAGAAATAAGAATTTTTCTGTTGCTGCTTTTAAGGTTCTCTCTTTGTCTTTAATCTTTAGCATTTTAAAGATGATATGTCTTGGTGTGGGTCTCTTTGGGTTCATCTTTTTTGGGACTCTCTGAGCTTCCTGGGATTGTATGTCTATTTCCTTCACCAGATTAGGGAAGTTTTCCATCATTATTTCTTCAAATAGCTCTTCAATTTTTTGCTCTCTCTCTTCTCCTTCTGGTACCCTTATGATGTGAATGTTGTTACATTTGATGTTACCCCATAGACTCCTTAACATATCTTCGTTATTTTGGATTTTTTCTTGTTGATGTTCTGATTGAGTGTCCTCTGTTACCCTATCCTCTGTATCAGCAATTTGATCCTCTGCATCAGCGATTTGATCCTCTGCTTCATTTACACTGTTGATTCCCTCTAGTATACTCTCCATCTCAGATATTGTATTCTTCATTTCCGATTGGTTCCCTTTTATTATTTCCATCTCCTATTTTATGTTTTTTATCTCTTTTTAAAAGTTCTCACTGAGTTCTTCTACTCTTCCTCTAAGTTCATTGAGCATCCTTATAACCAGTGTTTTGAACTCTGTATCTGGTAGATTGCTTGACTCCATTGTTCCTAGAGCTTTGTTCTGTCCTTTCATATGAGATATGCTTCTTTGTCTCCCCATTTTGGCTGCCTTTCTGTGTCTGTTTCTATGTACTAAGCAAAACTCCTAAGTCCCCAGGTCTTATTAACGTGGTTTTGTGTAGTAGGAGTTCAGTGTCACAGTCCTAAGAGCTGTTCAGCTGCAAGCCAAGTTTAGTCCCAGCCTGTGCTGCTCCAAGTCTACCTGGTAAGATTCAGCAAGCAATCCACAGATCCTGTAATTATTGTTGCCTCAAGAAGCCACACCAGAAATCAAAGAAAGGTGCCACCAAGTCAGAGCTTTGAGTTACTCAGCAGGGGGCACAGGGCACGCCAAGGACATCACTGAATGTGGCTAGGGTAGAGCCTCGAGTTGGGGGAGGTGGAGTTTCAGGGAATCCTCTGGGTAGAGCGACCTCTGTTACCAGTTTTGATGACGTCTCAGCTACGGTGGCACTGTGTCTGCACACTAGAGGAGAGAGGACTCAACAGAGGAACAATGGATACTGCCAGCACTTCTGTCTAGGAGAAAACCTTGCCTTCATCCCTTGCTCTGACGCCCAATAATTCAATGTCCCCCTGTAAGTCCTTGGTGACCACTGAGCAGCTGACCCGGCACTAATGCTCAGAGCCAGCCAGTCTGTCACCATGAAAGTTTGGTCGTGTCTGACCCCTTAAGAGAAATGTCCGCACCGGCCAGCTGCAGCTGCCATAGCTTCTGTCTCCCTGAGCCCATGAGGGACCCGGCAACCTTGCATCTTTACCCGTCCTTCTGTGGCAGGGGGATTTATTATTCTTATCCCTTGTATTAGGACTTCCGTTCATCCACACAGCAGGCGATTCTGCTTGCTGTTTGCTCCATGGTTCCGTCACAACTCTGATATAGTTGAAAGAGGAGATGTACAAAGCCTCAACATCTATGCCATCTTGCCCAGTACCCATGAAATTATCTTTTTTTTATTTTTATTTTTTTCAGTTTTGGCTGCATTCTCTTTATTTATTTATTTATTTATTTATCTATATTTATTTATTTATTTATTTATTTATTTATCTATCTATCTATTTATCTATTTATTTATTTTATTATGGTGACATTGGTTAACAAAATCCAGTAAGTTTTAGGTGTACAATTCAAGTGTAAGGGATATATATATATGTTGCATTGTGTGTTCATCATCTATAGTTAGATTTCTTTCTGTAACCACATATTTGACTTCTTTTACCACACCTACCTCATACCCTCCTTCCCATCCCCCGGTAACCACTAGTCTATTGTCTATGTCCATAAGTCTCTGTTTCTTTGTCCTGTTTGTTTGTTGTTTTTAAGTTTATATCTCACATATAAGTGATATTACATGGTTTTCAACATTTTCTGTCTGGCATATTTCGCTTAGCATGATTATCTCAGGGTCTATCCTTGTTGTCACAAACGGCAGTACTTCATCTCTTCTTATGGCTGAGTAATATTCCATTGTATATATATACCACAGCTTCTTTATCCAATCTGTTGTAGGATACTTTGGGTGCTTCCTTGTCCTGGCCACTGAATAATGCTGCTATGAACATCATTGCACAAATATTTTTTCGTATATGCGTTTTCAAGACTTCGGGGTAAATACCCAGTAGAGGGATTGCGGGATCATATGGCAGATCAATTCTTAGTTTTTTGAGAAATCTCCATACCATTTTCCATAGTCACTGTACCAATTTGCAGTCCTACAAGCAATGTAGGAGGGTTCTTTTTTCTCCGCATTCACTCCAACACTTGTTATTACTTGTCCTGTTGATAACAGCTATTCCAACAGATGTGAGATGGTATCTCATTGTGGTTCTGATTTGCATTCCCCTAGTAGCTAACGATGTTGAGCATCTTTTCATATATTTGTTGGCCATTTGTATGTCCTCTAGGGAGAAGTGTCTGTTCAGGTCCTCTGCCCATTTTTTTGATTGGATCATTTGTTTTTTTGTTATTACTGAGTTTTATGAGTTATTTGTATATTTTTGATATTAGGACCTTATCGGAGGCATTGCTTGCAAATATATTTTCTCACGTGGATGGTTGTCTACCTCATTGATGGTTTCTTTTGCTGTGCAGAAGCTTTTAAGTTTGATGTAGTCCCATTCTTTTATTTTTACTTTTACTTCCCTTGCTTTTGAGGACAAATTTATAAAAATCCTCTTTAAATCCAAGGTCCATGAGTTTAGTTCCTATGTTTTCTTCTATGTACATTATTGTTTCGGGTCTTACATTCAGGTCCTTAATCCACTTTGAGTTAATTTTGGTGTGTGGTGATAGACAACAATCTAGTTTTATTCTTTGGCAGGTGGCTTTCCAGTTTTCCCAGCACCATTTATTGAAGAGGTTTTCCTTTCTCCAATGTATGTTTTTTGGCATTTTTTTCGAAAATTATTTGCCCATTTAAACATGGGTTTATTTCTGGACTCTCGATTCCGTTCCTCCGGTCTGTGTGTCTGTTTTTCTGCCAATAACATGCTATTTTGATTACTGTCAATTTGTAGTATGATTTGAAGTTGGGCAAAGTAATGCCTCCAGCCTTGTTCTTTTTTCTCAGGATGGCTTTGGCAATTCGGGGTCTATTGTGCTTCCTTACAAATCTGATGATTTTTTGTTCTATTTCTTTAAAAAATGTTGATGGGATTTTAATGGGGATTGCATTAAATCTGTATAATGCTTTATGTAATAGGGTCCTTTTAATTATGTTGGTTCTTCCAATCCAAGAACATGGAATCTTTCTATTTCTTTGCATCTTCTTCGATTTATTTTAATAGGCACTTATAGTTTTCATTATATAGGTCCTTCACATAATATGTTAGATTTATTCTTGGGTATTTTATTCTTTTTGTTGCAATTGCAAAAGGAATTATTTTTTTCGACTTTTTTCTCTGACACTTCATTATTAAAGTATAGGAACACTATGGATTTTTCGACATTAATTTCGTATCCAGATACTTAACTGTATTTGCTTATTGTTTCTAGTAGTGTTCTTGTGGAGTCTTTAGGGTTTTCTATATAGAGAATCATGTCATCCATAAATAGTGATAGTTTGATGTCTTCATTTCCTACTTGGATGCCTTTTATATCTTTTTCTTGCCTGATTGCATTTGCTAGGACTTCCAGTGTTATATTGAATAACAGCGGCAATAGTGTTCTTGATCTTAGAGGGACAGTGTTCAGTTTTTCACCATTAAGTATAGTGTTAGCTGAGAGTTTATCATATATGGCTTTTATTATGTTAAGGTACTTTCCTTCTATACCCATTTTGTTAAGTGTTTTGATCATAAATGGATGCTGTAACTTGTCGAAGGTTTTTTCTGCATCTATCGATATAATCATATGTTTCTGATTTTTAATTTTGTTTATGTGGTGTATCACATTAATCGATTTGCGTATGTTGAACCATCCCTGTGCCCTGGGCATTGAATCTCACTTGAATGTGGTGTATAATCTTTTTAATATGTTGCTGTATTCAGTTCGCTAGTATCTTATTTAGGGTTTTTGCATTTATGTTCTTGAGAGATACTGGTCTGTAGTTTTCTTTTTTTTTTTGTTATCTTTAACAGGTTTTGCTATCAGGGTTATATTAGGTTTATAAAATGAGTTGGGAAGTATTATCTCCTCCTGCATTGTTTGGATGAGTTTGAGGAGAAGAGGTATTAAATCTTCTTTGAAAGTTTGGTAGAATTCACTGATGAAGCCATCTGGTCCTGGACTTTTATTTTTTGGTAGGTTTTTGTTGACTTCTTCAATTTCCATACTGTTGATCAGTCTATTTAGATTTTCCAGTTTTTCTTGATTTTCAGTATAAGAAGATATATGTTTCTAAGGACAAGCCCATTTCTTATAGGTTATCAAATTAGTGTCATATACTTTTTCATAGTATTCTTGTATGATTCTTTGTATTTCTGTGATGTCTGTCATTATTTCTCCTCTTTCATCCCTAATTTTATTTATGCTTTTCTCTTCTTTCTTTAATGAATCTACCCAGGGATTTCTCAATTTTCTTAACCTTCTCAAAGAACCAGATCTTTGATACATTTATTATTTCTATGTTTTTTTTTTTAATTTCATTTGATTCTGCTCTAATTTTGATTATTTGTTTCCTTCTGCTGACTTTAGGCTTCATTTGTTCTTCCTTTTCTAGGTTTTTAAGATGAAGCATTATGTTGGGTTTTTTTTGGACTCATTCTTATTTTTGGAGATAGGCCTGTAATGATATGAACTTTCCTCTTACGACTTTTGCCGTGTCCCAAAGGTTTTGATATATTGTACTATCATTTCTGTGTATCTCTTGAACTCTCTTTTTATTTCTTCTCTGACCCAGTCATTCTTCAGTTGCATGTTGTTTTATCTCCATGTATTTGTGGTTCTTCCTGATCTCTTTTTGCAGTTGTTCTCTAGTTTCAATGCATCATAATCAGAGAATATGGTTAGTATGATTTCAACTCTCTTAATCTGTTGAGGCTATCTCTGTGTCCCAGTATGCGGTCAATCCTCGAGAATGTTCCGCGTGTACTAGAGAAGAATGTATAAGCAGCTGTTTGGGGATGGAAGTCTCTGTAAATGTCAATTAAGTCCAGTTGGTCTAATGTGTCATTTAACGATATTATTTACCCATTGATTTTCTGTTTGGATAATCTGTTCGTGTCCAACAGTGGGGTATTTAAGTCTCCTACTGCGATAGTATTTTGGTTTGTTTCTCCCTTTAGTTCTGTTAGTAATTGCTTCACATATTTTGTGGCTCTTAGATTGGGAGCATAGATATTATGAAGTATTATGTCTTCTTGATGCATGATTCTCTTTATCATTAAAAAGTATCCCTCAGTATCTTTCTTTACCTTTTTTTATTTTGAAGTCTATTTTGTCTGATATTAGTACCACTACTCCTGTTTTTTTCTGAATGCCATTTGCTTGAAATATCATTTTCCACCCTTTCCCTTTGAGTTTATATTTGTCTTTGGAACTGAAATGTATCTCCTAGAGGCAGCATATGGTTGGGTTTTGTTTTCTGATACACCTGCAACTCTGTGCCTTTTTATTGGTGAGTTCAGTCCATTTACATTTTGGGTGATCATCGAAATATGAGGCTTTCTTATAGCCATTTTTCGTTTTACTTTCTAGTAGCTAGGTGTTTCCATTGCTTCCTTGTCCTTGTATCTCTGTGTTTATTTTTTTTAATTTTAGTTGTGTTTTGTGAGTTTTCCCTCTATTTCTTTCTGCTTTATGTTATACATACACACACACATACACACATATATATATATGTATATATATATGTGTATATATATACACATATATATATATACACATACACACACATATATACATATATATACACATACATACATATATACATACATACATACATACACAGACATATGCATAGGATTCCATTTTCTTCTGCGTGTGCCTTATCTCCACTCCCCTTTATGAATTTGGATCTTCGATTCATCCTCCTTTCAGTCATTATTGTCTTATTTTTCCCTATGTATCCTGAACTTTTATTACTATCTTGCTATAGCAAATCTCTTCTTCTTCTTTAAGCTTATAATGCTTTGTTCTTAGTAAGAGTTACACTCTTTTGCTTATATCTGCCTGCTAGTTGACTTACTCCTAGTTACGTATATTTTTGTCATTTTGTTTTAGATGTGTAGACCTTTTTCAGTATTTCCTGTATTGCAGACCTCATAGTGGTGAATTCTCTCAATTTTTCTCGATCTGGAAAGGTCTTAATTTCTCTTTCATATCTAAAGGAGAGCTTAGCCGGATACATTTTTCTTGGCTGGTAGTTCCTTTCATTTTATAGTTTGAATATTTGTTTCCACTCTTTTCTGGCTTTGTAAGGTTTGTGCTGAGAAGTCCAACGATAGTCTAATAGGTTTCCCTTTATAGTTTACCATCGTCTTTTACCTGGCTGCCCTGAGAATTCTCTTTTTCATTGATTTTTGATAAATTTAATATGCTGTGTCTTGGAGAAGGCCTATTTGGGTTGAGATAATTAGATGTTGACTTCTTGCTTTCCAAACTCTATCTTATTCCTTAGATTTGGGAAATGCTCATCCACATTTTTTTGAAAATGCTTTCTAATCCTTACTCCTTTTCTTCCCCTCATGAATGCCCATTATTCTTATGTTTCCTCTCCTGATGATATCAGCTAGTTCTTATATTTCTCTTTCATTATTTTTCATTCTTTGGTTTCTCTCTCTTCCTTCCAATTTATTTCTAGTTTTGTGTCTTTGATGTCACTGATCCTTTCCTCCATTTGGTCAACTCTATTTCCCAAACTTGCTATTTCATTTTTCATCTCTTTCAGTATGTTCTTCATTTCCAGAAGTACTACTTGGCTTGGTTCTTTTTATGAGTTTGTAGGAAATCTACAAACAATAATAAACAGGCTAAAAGTCACTCTGCTTTTTATTGTCATCATGCACCTGCATTTTAAACAATGTCAAGGATAAAATACTTCTCTGGGAATTATTGGTCTGAGTCAGTTTCTCTGCCTCAGCACTATAGACATTTTGAGCTAGATAATTTTTTCTTGGGTGTGGGAGGCTGTCCTATAGATTGTAGGATGTTTACCAGCATCCCCGGCCACTACTCATTAGATACTAGTAACACCAAATATGAGACAACCAAATATGTCTCTAGAGACAACCAAATATGTCTCTAGACATTACCAAATGTCCCCTGGGAGACAGAATCACCCCTGGTTGAGAACTAAGTTCAAAACAATTGCAATGACTAGGTGGAAAACCAGAGGAGAGAAAGAGCAATTAGGGGATCATTTTATAAACTACATAAATATCTAACCAATGTACTAATACTTGAAACTAATAAAATAAAAAAATAATTGCCATGATTACCAGTAACATTTAATAATATATATTTTATTACTTTTAATAATAGTACTTATTGCTATTACTTACCTCATAGTAAACATTATATTTGACATGAAAATTAACTCAAAGAACTTTCATTTATACACTTGTCCTCTGACACACATGAATCTCCATGTACTTTCATTTCAAGAGGAAGTTCATAATAGTTTAAAATCATTTCAACTTGCCTTTGGTAGGGTTCACATCTCCAAAACTTTTGCTTCCATATATTTCTGCATTTAAATAGTGCTCCAAAATAAACAATGATAGCACAATGATTTTAACATCAAAGAAACTGGACCTAAGCTGCTTCAGTACTGTCATTCTATGTGACTACTTGACATTTTATTTAAAAAGTGAAGCCGACGGAAAGCTGTAATGTATTGTTCCTTAGGTATTTGAATTTGGTGTTTTGGTATATTTGGTTTTGTTATTTTGGTGCAGTAAAGGAAAATTTTAGTTAAAAAAAAATTTTGATGAATTTGAATGATATATTTAAAATTAAAATTTATTCTTCTATTTTAACTTCTTATTAAGTTGTGTTTGTTATTAAACTATCACATTATTATTTTATTGTTTATTATTGTAATACACTAATATGTAAGTACAAATTTTCCCTTTAAAATATTTTAGTATAAATAAAAGTATTAATCTAAGATTATCTCTTTATAAACCTATATTACATAAGCTTCCAGTTACAAGATAAATAAGTACTGAGGATCTAATATATAACATGATAATGCCTATAGTTTAACACTGCTATGTGGTATATTTGAAGGATGTAATGAGAATAGATCCTAAGAGTTATCATCACAAAGCAAAACTCTTTTCCTTTATTTTAGATCTACATGAGATGATGCTAACTGAATTTATTGTGGTAATCATTTCAGAATATATGTATGTCAATCATAATGCTGTATATCTTAAGCCTATACAGTCTGTATGTCAATTATATCTCAATAAAATTGGGGAAAAGTATTAATCTATTACTTTTTTTGTTTTACTTTTGAATTGTAACATTTATTTCATTTTTAAAAATATATAACTGGCACAATTACACATATAAATCAAAAGAGTATAAATAATAATTAATAAAACAATTCTCTCTTTCTTAGGCCATTAATTTCATTTCATTATAATTACTAAAAATGATTTTGTCCTACAGAGGAGGCAGATGTTAAAAGTTATCTTTTCCATGTGTCAAATATGCCAAGTTTGCCACTCTGGCAGAAAACATTTTTCTGCTGCAAGGTCTTTCTCACTAAAGCAGTGTTTCTCAACCAGGGGCAATTTTGTCCCCCTCCCCAGGGGATATTTATCATGTCAAGAGACATTTTTGGTTTTCACAACCAGGAAGAGAGGAGCTACCAGCATCTAGTAGGTAGAGGACAGGGTACTAAACATCCTACAGTGTACAGGACAACTCCCTACAACCAAGAATTATCTGGCCCAAATGTCAATAATGTTGAAATTAAGAAACTCTAGCTAAAGCAATGATTACCAGAAGCACACAGTCATTCATAGCCCAACAAATACTATTAAGAATTAGACCCTTTATGTTATAAGACACTTTACCATTATGAATTTTGACCCACCCTGAAAGTTTTGTGTCATTGACAATATTCTAATCAAACTGACAGTGTATTCCACCTCTTTAATGGGTTTATGTTTTCAAGTAGGGTTGAGAAAAGAACATTTCATCATCATCATCATCATCATCATCATCATCATCATCACTCTCAAACCTTCTCTACGCATAACTTCTGAGTTAAATTAGGAAAAGTGTAGGACACTTCAAATCCAAAATATCTTGCTTGTATTTGCATAGAAAACCTAAAACCACATGCAATGCTTGTGAAAGTCTGAATTCAGAGTAAAGGAAACTTGGAAGTTTCAAGAACTCAAACTAAAAACTGTATTAGCACTGCAAAAGTATCCCTATTACATGATTTTCATAATCCTCTGGTCTTCTATGCAGATGAAAAGTAAAGTTTAAATTATCCACTCATTGATTATCTATCCATACATAATTCAGTGACATCTATAACTCAAAACAAAGTAAATTAAGTAGAAAAGAGGAGAAAGACAAAGGCAAGAAATAAAAGCTACATTTTTCTCCTTGGATAGAGACGATGCTATTTTTGTATAAGAACTAGCTAGATATAAAATACCCTTGATCTAGAACTTGGTAGCCTGTTGTCTGGATAAACTCTCTTAGGAGACATTAGTGAAAGCTGTTTCATCTTTATATTAATTATAGTGAATTGCTGACTAAATGAGAGCATCTCCAATAGACATCAGTCTTACGTGTAAGTTCTCTTTCCATTAGGGATCAGTTTATAACCAATCTGATTTTATACTATCCAAGCTGATTTTATTAGCATATTATCAGAGAAAGTTATTCAGTCAATCAGCTGTGCTTCATCAGTAGATAAAATGATATCATTTCTCTTGTTGTGAGTGTTCTATTGCTTCCCATTTTTGTACAGATAAAAGCAAGAAGATAGGTAAGTCATAAAGTTTTGTTTTCATCTTGTGACCATGTTAATGTCATGAGCTCAGATTCTTGATCTAATATAGGAATTTCAACAAAGACCATCTGGAATAAATTAAATATAAAAACGTAAAATAGAGTTACCAAAAACTCATGAAAATTTGAAAAGATTTGTATATGTGAATAAACTAAACTTGGGAGTGACAAATATTTCATTACTTCTTATGAGGCAAGGTGATGTTTACAATAATTACTTCCCTTAATATGTTACAGTTGAATTTTTTAACATAAATTTCTAATTTAAAGTAAGTCAGCCCCAAGAAATTTGTTGTTACAAATTTGATTAACCCTTTTCTGCACTTAGGATCCTTTTTTTACAGAAAAAGGAGCAGAGACAAACTGCTAAAATACAATGAACATTGCCTGGACTGAAATGTGACTCCCCTCTAGCTCACCTCCAGGAACAAAAGTGATTTAAATATAAGTTGTAGCTAGACATGATCTCTTCCTCATACATCACTTTGGGTGTCCAACATACATCACTAATTCTATATACAATAGAAGGCACTTTCGATTTGTGCTTTGACTTACTGTATGATAGCAGCTGTCTAAATTTATAAACGATTATAAATACCATCATTAACTGCTGGATGAGCTTGACTTTCAATTCCAGAATGGTTTAGAACCATAGGGCATTGAGAAGAAATATAGCAAGAACAATAATAGCTGGAACACTAAAGATCAGATTTCATGCTTTTCTCTGTATTATGATCATCTCACAACATTGGCATCTTGGCATTTATAGTTTCTTGGCACACTTTCGTATAAATATATCTTCCTTTTTGATAGCTTTGTGTAGCATTTGCAAAAGTGAATGTTTTGAATGCCCTTTCCAATCACCTAGAGTGATAACTTTAGTCAGAATAAACCGGGCTATGCCACTAGTTTATTTGCCATTTGTATAAAGCACAATAAGGTTCAGGAAGTTCTATTCCATTCTGTAACTATGCCATATGAAACACGTGACCTCCAAAGGCATTGCAGCAGTGGCAAATAGAAATAGAGTAAGCATACAAAGTTTTTACTGACTCAGTCCGGAAAAGTCACACATTATATCAGCTCCCATCCATTAGTCAAAACAAGTCAACACAGCTGAAATTTAACTGCAAGGGAAAGTGGGAAATGGTAGGAAACACATGGATATTTATTGAGTATTATCTCTTCCACAGTCATTTTACTCATACATTCTATTCTCATACTCATTTCGTCATTCTGCTTATGTATCGGGGATGCAAACCTCTGCTATTGAAATTTAACTCTATTTTGCCTAAGTCCAACAGGCATGAATAACCCCGTTTTCTCATTCATTGATATAAAGAACCAGAATGTAATAAATAAAGTTTGTTTTGAAGTGAGCTAATCATGGTCAGTTACAACACTTGATCTGGTTTAATCCTACTATGTACAATTTATGAAAAGCTTAGAACATGCCTCAAAAAATGCTTTGATTCAAATCTAGGACACCAACACACCTTGTCTACTGATATGAGGCAACTATTTTGAAATTGGCTAAAGGTATGAATCCTTAAGCTGTCACAAATGCCTACAGTCTGCCTTCAACGACATTGATTTTTCTGTGAAGTTAGAGTGAAATGTCAGCATCTCATATTATCCAATTAAGGCTTTAGAGACATACTTCTTACAGAGAAACAAAAAGGCTGTCTTTTCTTACACCTCACATAACTCAATGTATGCAGTGTACAACATCATATTTTAGAGATACAAATAACTGTGGAATGTGATACAGCTGGGACACTGATTCCAACCACGTAAAACACACATACCACTAACATGGCAGAAGCTGCCCTCATTAGTAATGCTGTACAAAGACGGTAGTGGCACGTTTTTTTTTTTTTTCTTTTGCAACTTGGGTTGTCAGAAAGTAGTAGCTCTCAAATTTTGCACGTGCGACACAACATATTCTACCTGAAACTCTTGAATCTCCTTTTATTCTTTGAATTATAATGAAATCTAAGCATGGACAACATTCCTGTAGAATAACTGCCAAACAGGAAATGGTGTAGTCCTCTATTGAGAAGAGCATCTTACTTTTCAGCCCATTTTGCATAATTCAACAGCCCTTAATAAGACTGATAATAATAGGAGAGTCACTCTATACTGTTCTCAATTGAGAGCAACCAAGAAAGCCTTTAGCTATTTGCAGTAAACAATGGTCATCATATGGCTTTGTCTCTGTTTGAAACTTTCAGGGTTTTTTACAATTCTAGGACTGATATGAATTTGAATTTTAAAATGCATAAAACTGACTAGATTTGGAGGAGAAAAAAATGGCGTAGATGATAGAGGCTCTGTTCATTCCTCTGGCGACCAAATCAAAGTTGTGACAGAAACAAGGAGCAGCAGCAAAGAAAAATCATCCAGGATCTAGATGAACAAGCCATACAACTAGGAAGAAATCCAAGAAAGCACTCTGCGATGGCAGAAGGTAGGACAGGGTGAGGATGCGGGGCTGCCCGGTCTTGAGCAGCTGAGTGAGACAGAGGCTGCAGCAGCGGCAGAAGCTTCTTAAAGGGGCTGCGTCCACGAGCAGATTTTCGCGGTGAAGGACCTGCTCACTCTGAGCACCAGTGCTGGATTGGCTGAGCTCAGGGGGTACCAGGGACTTACAGGGAGTTATTGTCAGTGTGAGAGTCAAGTGAGACTTGCTCAGTACAGGAGTGCTTGCAGTATCTATTGTTTCTTGCTGAGCCCTACCCCCTCCCAGTGTGAGGACACAGCCCTGCCATAGCTGTGACATCATCAAACTGGATAACAGAGGTCATTCTACCCAGAGGATTACCTAAAACCCCACCTCCCCTAACCTGGGCCCCACCCAAACCACATCTAGGTATATCCTCAGCCAGTCAGATGCACCTTGATGAGTAGCGCCTAGACTCTTACTAAAGCCAGCTGGCCTCAGTTTCTGGTGTGGCCTTTTGAGGCAACTATAAGCACAGCATCTGTGGATTGCTTGCTGAATCTTGACAGGTGGCCCTGGAGGGGCAGAGGCTGGGGCTAAATTTGGCCTGCAGCTGAACCCCTCTCAGGACTGTGCCACTAGACACCTTCTTCATGTTAATAAGACTGGGAGACTTAGGAGCTTTGCTTAGTACATAGAAACAGACACAGAAAGACAGCCAAAATTGGAAGACAAAGAAGCAGAAACCATATGAGAGAATAGAACAGAGATCCAAGTATAATGGAGTCAAGTAATCTAATGGGTGCAGAGTTCAAAACACTGGTTGTAAAGATGCAACATGAACTTTTGGGAAATGTAGAGAACTCCAACAAAGAGATA
>NW_006433946.1:4296770-4307785 GCF_000325575.1 Pteropus alecto
AAACCCCAAGAAGCTCAGAGTGTTCCAAAAATCAGGGATCCAAAGAGGCCCGCATCAAACCACGTCATAATTAAAATGCCAAAGTTTAAATACAAAGAAAAAAATTTAAAAGCAGCAAGTAAAAACAAATAATTACATATAAGAGAACACCCATATGACTGGCAGCTGATTTCTCAATAAAGACTATGCAGGGCAGAAAGGCTTGGCAAAAAATATTAGAAAGAATGACGACACAGGATATACAACCAAGAATAATTTATCCAGCAAAGCTATCATTTAGAGTTGAACTTCCCAGATAAAAATAAGCTAAGGGAATTTATCATCGCCAAGCCAGTATTACAGGAAATGTTGGAGGGACTTTTTTTTAAGAAGAAAAACATGTATCAAAAACAGGAATAAAGGATGGTAACAACTACATTCTTATCAATAAGTACCTTAAATGGAAAAGAATTAAGTACTCCAACCAAGGGATGGAGTGGCTAAAAGGATAAGAGTGGCCCCCACATATGAAAAGGAAGGGAATGGAAAAAGATATTGCTGTGATGAACCTAGAAGTTACTTAAGTCATACAGAGAAAGATAGACACTATATGATTTCACTTATATGCAGAATTTAAGGAATAAAAAGAACAAACTAATCAAAAACAGATTCACAAATATAGTGGACAATTTGATGTTGGACAGAGGGGAGGAGGGTTGGGGGGGGCTGGAAGAGTGGTAAGGGTTAAAGAAGTACAAATTAGTAGCTGATGAATGGTCACGGGGATGGGGAGCAAGGCATAAGGAATGCAATTAGCATTAATACATTGGCTAAGTGAGGATCAGGGAAGGAAGGAAGCAATTGGGGGGATTATTTTACTAACTATATGGATGTCTAACCAATGTACTGTATACTTGAAACTAATTAAAATTAAAAAATAATAAAAAGAAAAACTTGACTAGATTTATTGGACAGAAACTTCAATATGAATGTAGTTATATACTTGCTAGCTATTCTTCCAAGTTCTGTTCTTCCCTTCTTACTACATGCATAGCTTCTCAGCTAGAGACAGTACTTCAAAGCTTCCCTAGCAGACAAACATGAACATGTTAAGTTCTTGATAATGGAATAGGAACATAAATTGTTCATGGATAATATCATAGGTTAAATCATAGTACTACCACTTTCTTGTTATGTGCCCTTGGGTGAGTTATTTAACTTATTTTTGCCTAAGTTTACTCATCTGTAAGATAGGGATAACAAGAGCACCTATCTCACAGGGCTGTTATGAGAATTAAATAAATTAATTTATATAAAGTAGTTAACATAATAACTGGCATATAGTAAGTGCTCAATAAATATTAGTTATCAACAATCATATTTTAGGAGAGAGTTGAGCATTTGGCCAGAACTTCAGGTTTTATGGAAAACCCCTTGGGAGTGATTTTTTGCAGGCCTATATTTTGCCACACATTCTGCCTGCTCCATGAAGGGGACCTTAGTGGTTACTCTCTGCACAGATGTACAAGATGGAAAGACTAATGAGAGAATAAGAGTCCTTCCACATAATCGGAGTTTAAGCTCTTTAATTAACATAAAGCTAAAGAATCTTTTTAAAATAGGCAAGTACTCTAACTAAGGACAACCCTGGAAATTAATTCACTCATCAATTTTCTAAAACCCTAGTGACTTGTGAGAAGTTTTTACAAATGCCTTTTCTTTTTCTGTCTAGTTTCCCTGAAGTGATGACGATTCTTCTTCGTCAGCTGGGCCTGTGTATTTTGACATACCATATCAGACAAAACTGTTTCTGTGCTTGTCTTTATACATTCTGATGACTGATATCAAAAATCCCAGGAAATATGTATTATGACACAATGTAATGTGGTGAAAGTCACTTTTCCTTTTCATAGGGATCATTTCAGTTATAGAAAGAGTGCTTTTTAAATAAATTAAAAGAAATTTGAACAAGTTTTTAAATCCCGTTATCTTTGTAATAACTTAGTTTCTAGATAAAATCGGCATCCCTTTAAAAGCTTGGATTTTTTTTCTTCAATTCCTTGCCATTTTCATAAAGACAGCCTAGAAGGTAAACCTGTTGTATGAAGCCATAGACTGAAGGCAAAAAACAAAAGAGAAGAAAGAGGTTAAAGAATTTCATATGATAAATCCAAGAAGGAGAACAAATTACTCTCATCTCTTTGAGGCTGATGTTTAAACTTGCCAGTGTAGAAGGTAATAATGTGCTTTTAAGCTCTTGACAGAAAGAGCTCAATCTATCTTCCTAATAAATGCTAGTTTATTTACTTTTTTTATTCTGTATTTATTTATTTATTTATTTATTTATTTTTAGGTAAGGCAACCCTTGGTTGACTTCTTAGATTGCAAGGACCTTGTCAGTTTACAATCCCTTTTTTTTTTATGCCTACAGCACCTGGGCTTCTTAGGTGAGCTCCCATCCAAGTACTAACCAGGCCTGACCCTGCTTGATTTTAAGATCAGATGGAATCGGTCTTGTTCAGAGTAACATAGCAGTAGACAATAAATGCTAGTTTAATGAGACTTTAGTCGTCCACATGTGTCAGTCCAATTCTATTTTTTCGTTTTTAAACATTCACATTTTTTGCTCCTCCTTTTTTTTAAAAAACAATTTTACACAGTCATGATTTTATATTTTAAAGTTTTTATTAAAATGTCATCTTAGCTTTATATTTCCTTTCCACCCTTCCCAAACTCAGATACCAGCCCCTTTGAAGTTTCTTGAGTGACCACATATTGCTTGAGCTCTTTCTGTCAAGAGCTTAAAAGCACTGTATATAAGTCATTCTCTATTTTCTCTCACTGCCTTTCAATCAAAGTATATGCTCTCTTGACAATACAGAATAATACACTTCAACAGAGCACACTTTATAAAATGTCTGTTAGACTATTTTTATTTTATAGGGAATCAAATGTTCATATCTTAAATATTGGCTTATTCTATGTACTTGAGAACAGAGCTTATATAAAGCATGGTCCAAATATTGTCATTATAGTGTGTCAGAGCATTAACTTAATGGTGTTATTATCTTCAAATAAATGTTTACATCTCTCCTGTCCCTCAGACCATTATCAATTATAAACTGTAAAGTAAAGTTGAAGTTAAGTCCAATCAACAAGTGTTGATTAAGTATATCTCAGCTCTTTAAAACTACTGTAAGACTATAAATCTGAGAACGGATATTTTCTTCCTTGATTTCTCTTCCTATTATTGCCTTTCCATTCATCTTTGTGATTTATAATCTCTTAGCTATTGAACTTCTGAATATAGGTACAAAAATAACTATAATGTTCTACTAAATTGGGAGCAAATCAAACTTCTTTTTCAAATTGATTCTCTAAAATAAATGGCCAAGGGCAAAATTGGAAATTTAAGCAAAATCCTATGTATTTCTAAACAATTTATTCTTTGCAAGTACAGAATAACTACTTAGTCATTATAAAAGTAAAAAGTATAAAAATTAGTCACTGCGTAACAGGTACAATTGATCCTCATTATTTGCAGATTTTGTATTTGAGAATTTGCCTCTCTGCTAAACTTTATTTGTAAATAATATTTCAAAATCAATACTCGCTATGCATTTTCTGTCATTTGTGAACATGCCCAGTGGTGAAAAATTTGAGTCACCAATGTGAAGGTTCCAAGCTAAAGCCAAATAAGGCAACGTCTGGCTTTCTTGTTTCAGCTATCTTACTGTAAACAAATATCCTCTTAACATTCTAATTTGTACTAGTTTTTCACACCTTTTTGTGCTTCCTGTTGGTGATTTTGCTGTTTTGAATGGCTCCCAAGCATAATGTTGAAGCTCTTTCAAAAAAAGCTGTGATGGGACTTACAAAGAAAATCATATATTAGTTAGGCATCATTCAGGTATGAGGTATAGTACTGTTGGCTATGAATCCAACATTAATGAATCAATAAAATATATTAAATAAGGTGTATTTAAACAGAAACATACATAAAAAAGGTTATATATTGATTGGTTGACGGAAATATAACCAGAGGCTCGCAGGAACTTTATCTATGCACTGCTAGGAGCAATGGTTATAAAATATGACTATGTTTATGAGACATTACCTTGAATAACAAGAATCAATTGTATTCTAAACCCTGGTTTAGTTAGAACTGCCAAAAAATCAGCTACACAAATAAATTAATAAAGCATCTTCTATGCCAAGACCTCTGGGTCATAGGCCCTTAGACTTTTCTATAAAAGGAGTACTGAAATTAGGTCGATCTATTTTGATAAAGATAATTTCCTGTTTTCAGACAATAAAGATGTCTGTGATCAGCAACTATACCTCTAAGAATCCTTAAAAAAATTTTGAAGATTCTTTACCTTTTTTGTCATGGATAATATTCTTATTACATTGCCAGCTGATTCAAATACATCGATACATCGTCAGCTGATTTTTTACTTGGAATCAGCTACCTCGATGTTTCAGTACTGCTTTAACCACCTCTTGGTGTCTCAGCTAAGAATACCTGTCTCAGTTCCACCTGGAAATCTACCACTGGTACTTGGTACTGCTGAGATTGCCTTGGGTACAGCTGACACTTTTGGTTGTTCAGTGAGGCTGTCCTGCATTTGAGTTGGACTTCCACTTCTGTTACGTGGTGTTCTGTAGTCTGTCTCCAGTGTAAGCTGTCCATAGCCCACTCCATCAAGCCGCTTACACTCCTCGTACCAGAGCGGCAGGCATCTCCAGTGGCCACTCAGCTCTCTTTAGTTACCTTTTACAGAGTAACACAGCAACAGTGAACATGTGTGATTGGGTTACCAAAATAATTATTGCCAAGGTATATAATCCCATAGAGTGAAACAATTTTTAAAAGTCAAGCATTGAAGAGATTTTTCCTCTTTGTCTAGTTTCCTAAATACATATAAGATACTCCACAAGCTAAACAATGCTAAACGAAAACACAACTAGATGTGATTTTGTTTTGATAATAAGGCGTTTGGTTGTCATTAGTTATCTTTTGAAGATAATTCTGTTTCTTGGGGTAGAAAATGTCTTAGGTATAATTCATTGCCAAATAATAAAAGTAATACTCTTTTGCTTTGAGTAGTATCTCAATTCTGAGTGGTATCTCAATTTTTACAGCACCAGATCTGCAATACACGGAAGCCTATGATATGTTTGACAAGTGACTGGGTTACAAGCAAACAAAGTAGTGTTGTGTCATCAGCAGTTGAAGTGCAGTGATGCACCCTAAATATGAAGGGTTGTAAAAACAACACAACTACTTCAATCATTCTACAGGCAAAGCACAATAGCATTGATTAATGTGAGATTTATCGACAGATTATGAACCAAGGAGATAAGAGGATAGTCAGCTGGTCACTTCTAATGTTAAAATTGCAGCACCCTAATGATTTTCACTTTCCTTCAGCACATTTTGTGTATTCCCATTTCGTCACAGCAGTAATAGATTTCTTACCAGTAACCTTCATCTACTCTTTAGCCATTAGAAAAACTGCTTATTTGGTACCAGTTCTAGGTATTTTCCCTAAAATTTCTAGGCTTTATGTCTTTCCATTATGTCTTTTAAATAATAAATGTAATTAGTGGTTCCATAAGGCTTAATATTTAAAGCACTTTCATAGTTGTTAAATAGTCCTTACCACATCCAGGAAAGTTGGGCCAGCTTTGTTCTATCATCTGCCCCTTTGACAGGCAATTTCTTGTCAAAAATAAAACTTTATAAACTTTTTAATGAAAGATCATATTTTGTATATCATCAACAGAACAGGGTACAAGTCCTAAGGACTTAATCCATGTTTAACGATAACTGGCACATGTGCTAAGGTACTGCTGAACATATGCTACTGCAAACAAGGGATTAGGTCTTATTTTATTAAGCTAGTGTATAATATATACATTTCCATACACAACTGGGCAATTGAAAGAAAAATAAAATGATGACTATGAGTAAATTAAGTAAAATATCCTCCTTCCTGGATTCAAAGAGATTATCTAATTGAGGCAAATTACTTTATCAATGATTTGCTTATAATAGAAAATGTAGCTCTTGATAGGCTTAATGATACTGAATTGGTACACTTTGGAACTAAATTACTTCTTCAGAGAGCAAAAAAGTTCTTCATGGAAGAGTTGATTTACCTTAAATATAAGAGCACTTTAGCTCAAAGAAAAAGTACCAAAGTTTGGAGAAAAATGGTAGAGTGAGAGACATCTCCAGATTTTTCTCCCTTGAAACAACAAGCTGAATATCTAAAACTCAAAAAAAACGAAAAAACAAATTGCACACCAGCACCTCTGAGAGAGAGAGATCTGCACATAAGAACTACCACAGGTCAGAAGCCCTGGTGTCCGGTGGTGGACTACGAGAAACAAAGAAGCTGCTCTCGCAGCTGGAGACTCCTGTAGGAGGAGGGAGGAAGGGAGAAGGTTTGGCAAGTTCCCTGAACAGCCCTGCCAGGGAGAGCTGGAAGCTCCATGGAACCAGTGGCAGGGCCCAGTCATCAGAGAAGAAAGAAAAGAAGTGGGGACCACAGAGAAACAACAGATGATTTACCAGCCTCAGTTGCAAAACCAAGGCTGAGCCAAACTCCCAACCCCCAAACCAGAGGGCGCTACCCCATAATATCCGAGCCTGAACATCGTGGAGCCCAATGGGAATCTGAGCAAAAGTTACTAAAATTATTGCTAACACTGACAGAAATAGAGACTGAGGGTAGCGAGTGTGATTAAACATCTATAAGGGGGAAAATAAAAGTATTATTAAGGCTTTATATAAAACAGAGATCTAAGAGGCTTAGACACAACCTACTGGAAACCAAAAGAAAAACTCTTTCTTTGCAGCAGGCTAAAGAAATCTTTATATAATAAATCTTTCTGAAGAAAAAAACAAAACAAAACAAACAACAACAAAAAAAAACAGAAATAAAACCAGTAAACTTCCATTAATACCCATGCACAGAAATTAAACACCATGAACAACCAAAGTGAAAAGACATCTCAGAAAGAAAGAGAAAATCTCCAGAAAATAAGATTAAAGACATAGAAATATGTGACTTAAATGACAGAGAATTCAGGATGATACTTCTGAAAAAACTCAGTGAGATCCAAAACAATTCATATCAACAATTTCAGTAATTGAAAAACAACTAATAAATGGAATGAGTTCTTTAACAAAGATATTGAATCCCTCAAAAAGAACAGAATACAATTTCTGAAGATAAAGAACACATTGCAAGAGGTGGAAAATGAAATAGCAAGCTTGGGAAATAGAGTCGACCAAATGGAGGAAAGGATCAGTGATATCAAAGACAGAAATCTAAAAATAAATCAGAAGGAAGAAGAGAGAAACCGAAGAATGAAAAATAATGAATGAGAAATATAAGAACTAGCTGATACCATCAGGAGAGGAAACATAAGAATAATGGGCATTGTCAAAGGGGAGAAAAAGAAGCAGGGATGGGATTAGAAGCATTTTCAGACAAATAGTGGATGAGAATTTCCAAAATCTCAATCCAAAAAGGCCTTCTCTAAGGCACATTGTATTAAAATTATCAAAAATCAACAACAAAGACAGAATTCACAGGGACGCCAGGGAAAAGAAGACGGCAACCCATAAAGGAAAACCCATTAGAGTATCCTCGGACTTCTCAATGCAAACCTTGCAAGCCAGAAAGGAGTGGAATCAAATATTCAAACTATTAAATGAAAGAATCTACCAGTCAAGAATAATGTATCTAGCTAAGCTCTCCTTTAGATATGAAAGAGAAATAAAGGCCTTTCCAGACATACAAAATTTGAGGGAATTCTCCACTATGAGGCCTGTATTACAGAAAATACTGAAAGGAGTCAGCTCATCTAAAATAAAATGACAAAAAAATTAGGAGGGAGGTGACTAGCATAGTCACCTAGTAACATAATTAGGAGTATGGTGACTAGCAGGGTGATAGAAACAGAGGAGTACAGCCCTTACTAAGAACAGGGCATTATAAGCTTAAACAATAAGAAGACATTTGCTATAGCAAGATAGTAATGAATGTTCAACATACACAGGGACAAATTGAGACAACAAAGACAGAAAAGGGGAGGATTCAAATATCTGAATTTGCAAAGAGGAATGGACATAAGGCATGAGAAGGAGAAAATGGACCACTGTAGATAACTATCTTTTACATGCTTGTAATGGTAACCACATGCCAAAGATTCAGAACAGAAGTATATAACATAAAACAAGAAGGACTAGAGAGAAAACCCACAAAACCCAGCCAAAGTAAAGAAAACAGAAACACAAGGACAAGGAAACAATGGAAACACCAAACTGTCAAAAAACAAAAGAACAAATGGCTGTAAGAAGACCTCATATTTCAATAATCACCCTAAAAGTAAGTAGACTGAACTCATCAATAAAAAGGCACAGAGTTGCAGATTGGACCAAAAAACAAAACCCAACCATATACTGCCTCCAGGAGCCACATCTCAGTTACAAAGACAAATATAGACTCAATAGGAAAGGTTGGAAAATGACATTTCGAGCAAATGACATTCAGAGAAAAGTTTCAGTAGTGGTACTAATATTGGACAAAATAGACTTCAAAATAAAAAAGGTAAAGAAAGATATTGAGGGACACTTCATAATGATATAGGGAATCATGTACCAAGAAGACAACAGTTATTAATATCTATGCTCCCAATCATGGAGCCCCAAAATATATAAAGCAATTACTAAGAGATCTGAAGGGAGAAACAGACCAAAACACTATTGTAGTGTTTGGGGACTTAAATACCCCACTGTCAAATATGGACAGATCAACCAAACAGAAAATCAATAAGGAAGTAACATCCTTAAATGACACGTTAGACCAACTGGACATAATTGACATTTACAGAGCCTTCCATCCTCAAATAGCTGCGTATACATTCTTCCCTAGTGCACATGGAACATTCTCAAAGATTGACCACATACTGGGACACAGAGATAGCCTCAACAAATTTGAGAGTTGAAATCATACCAACCATATTCTCTGTTCTTAATGCTTTGACACTAAAGATCAACTGTAAGTAAACAACAACAACAAAAACAACAACAAAAACAGGAAGAACCACAAATACATGGATATTAAACGACATACTACTGAAGAATAACTGGGTCAGAGAAGAAATAAAAAGAGAGATCAGGAGATATATTGAAACAAATGATAATGATAGCACAACATATCAAAACTTTTGAGACATGGCAAAAGCAGTCATAAGAGGAAAATTCATATCATTACAGGCCTATCTCAAGATACAAGAATGAGCCCAAATAAACAATCTAACACTTCACCTTAAAAAATTAGAAAGAAAGAACAAATGAAGCCTAAAGTCAGCAGAATGAAATTATCAAAATTAGAGCAGAAATAAATAAAATTGAAAACTATATATATACAACAAAGTACTGGTTCTTTGAAAAGGTTAATAAAATTGAAAATTCCTGGCTAGACTCACTAAAGAAAAAAGGAAAAGAACACAAATCAACAAAATTAGGGATGAAATAGGGGAAATTATGACTAACACCGCAGAAATACAAAGGATCATACAAGAATGATATGAAAAAGTATATAACACCAAATTTAATAACCTAGAAGAAATGGACAAGTATTTAAAAAAATACAACCTACCTAGACTGAGTCAAGAAGATCTGGGAAATCTAAATAGATCGATCAGCAGTATGGAATTTGAAACAATCATTAGAAACTCATCAAAAAGTGGAAGTTCAAGACCAGATGGCTTCACCAGTGAATTCTACCAAATTTTCAAAAAAGATTTAATACCTATTCTCCTCAAACTCCTCCAAAAAATTAGAAAAGATGCAAATTCCTTCCTAACTCATTTTATGAGGCCAATATTACCCTGATACTGAAACCTGGTAAGGATAACACAAAAAAAGAGCAGAAATAAATAAAATTGAAAACTATTTATATGTCTCATAAACACAGATTCAAAAAAATCCTGAATAAGATACTAGTAAACCGAATACAGCAACATATTAAAAAAATATATTATATACCACAGTCATGTAGATTTCATCCCAGAGGCACAGGGATGGTTCAACATACACAAATCGATTAATGTGATACACCACATAAATTTAAATATCAGAATCACATGATCATATCAATAGATGCAGAAAAAGCCTTCAACAAGACACAGTACCTAATTATGATCAAAACGCTTAACAAAATCGGTATAGAAGGAAAGTTCCTTAAGATAATAAAGGTCATCTGTGACAAACCATCAGCCGACATTATATTTAATGGTGAAAAACTAAAAACTTTCCCTTCAAGATCAAGAACAAGGCAAGGCTGTCCACTTTCGCCACTGTTATTCAATATAACATTGGAGGTCCTAGCAAGTGCAGTCAGGCAAGAAAAAGATATAAAAGGCATCCCAAATAGGAAACAAAGAAGTCGAACTCTCACTATTTGCGGATGACATGATTCTCTATGTAGAAAACTCTAAAGACTCTACAAAAACACTACTAGAAACAATAAGCAAATACAGTAAATTACCTGGATACAAAATCAATGTTCAAAAATCCACAGTGTTCCTATTCTCTAATAATGAAGGATCAGAAAAAGACATGGGAAAAATAATTGCTTTTACAATTGCAACAAACAGAATGAAATATCTAGAATAAATCTAACAAAACGTGTGAAGGACCTATATAATGGAAGCTATAAGACCCTATTAAAAGAAATCGAAGAAAATACAAAGAAATAAAAAGATATTTTGTGTTCTTGGATTGGAAAAATCAACATAGTTAAAATGACCATGTAACCTAAAGCATTATACAGATTTAATGCAATCCCCATCAAAATTCCACTGGCATTTTTTTAAAGAAATAGAACAAAAAATCATCAGATTTGTATGGAAGCACAAAAGACCATGAATTACCAAGGCCATTCTGACAAAAAAGAACGAGGCTGGAGGCATCACTCTGCCTGACTTCAAATTATACTACAAAATGACAGAAA
>NW_006433946.1:4307994-4312008 GCF_000325575.1 Pteropus alecto
ATGAAATCAAAATTAGAAAAACACATTCAAAAAAAAAAAAGAAAAGAAAGAAAGAAAGAAAGAAAGAAAGAAAGAAAAGAAAAGAAAAGAAAAGAAAAGAAAAGAAAAGAAAAGAAAAGAAAAGAAAAAAGAAAAGAAAAAAAGAAAGAAAGAAAGAAAGAAGCACAATCCAATAAAAAAAAAAAATAGGCAGAGGACCTGAACAGACACTTCTCCTTAGAGGACATACAAATGGCCAACAAATATGTAAAAAGGTGCTCAACATCGCCAGCTATTAGGGAAATGTATATCAAAACCACAATGAGGTACCATCTCACACCTGTTAGAATAGCTATAATCAGCAGGACAAGTAATAACAAGTGTTGGAGAGGATGCGAAGAAATAGATACTCTCATACACTGCTGGTGGAACTGCAAATTGATACAGCTACTATGAGAAACAGTATGGTGGTACCTCAAAAAACTAATAATTGACCTTCCATATGATCCAGCAATCTCTCTCCGGGGTATTTACTCCCAAAACTTGAAAACCCATATCCGAAAAAAATATTTGTACACTGATGTTCATAGCAGCATTATTCACGGTGGCTAGGATATGGAAGTAATCAAAGTGTCCTACGATAGATGATTGGCTAAAGAAGCTGTGGTATATATATACAATGGAATATTACTTAGCCATAAGAAGAAATGAAATACTACCATTTGCGACAACGTGGATGGACCTCGAGATAATCATGCTAAGCAAAATAAGCCAGACAGAAGAAGTTGAAAATCACATGATATCACTTATATGTGAGATATAAACCTAAGAGCAACAAATGAACAGGATAAACAAACAGAGACTCATGGACATGAAGAATAGACTAGTGGTTACCAGAGGGTAGGGGGTAGGGTAGAGGTGATAGCTAGACTGGATAAAGGGGGTCAAATATGTGGTTACAGAAAGAAATCTAACTATGGGAGGTGAACACACACTGTATATATATATATGCCTTTCTGGTAAAAATAAATAAAGTGGGTGAAAATTAATTAATAAATTAATTTTTGAAAGAATCCTAAAAAAAGAAAAAGTACCAATTTGCTTTAAGAACTTCATTCTTTAGTTGTCCACTTGCCTGCATAAAGAATTGGCCACTGCCAACTATTCGTCTACGAGTGTTTATGTACTTCAAAATATAGCTCATGTTCTCTTCCTTAAAGTGGCCATATTGGAATGTTAACTGTCTAACACAGGAATCTGCTCTCAGTGGGAAATTTAGGTGATGGTATTTAAAATAGTATTCTTGTAAAAGGTTTGGCATTTCATAAGAGGAATGTTCTTCATTGCTGTGGCTCCAGCACAAATGAGGTGAAATAGTTGATAACCCTTCCTACATAAGACCTATTTAGGGAAATAGCCCTCTCCTTAAACTTGAATTCATTCTCTGACCCTTTAAAAAATAAGAGTAGTCCAGATCCAGATAATCCCCTTGGTTAGTGTTCTATAATACAGTCATTATAAATGCTCATGAAGAACCTTCCTTGATTTCACGTATTTTGTGTTGTAGATCATCCCTCTGTCTCAAGCATTGTTTTATGCATGATACCTTTTACACAAACATTCTCAACTACTCTTATATTGTAGAGTCACTATTTGGACTTTTATTTTCTTTCTTGTACTTTAATGTTGTCCTTCTGTGTAATTTAATAAGCCATCCCTAAATCTTTTTTGTTTCTGTGGTTGTTTTTACTGTTGTTCAGAAACATAATTGGCAGGGACCAGATAGAGGAAGATATTATCTATATTTATTTCTTTAACTCCCAACATTACAAGCATTTTATTCCCATCTTTGGTGTTCAGTCCAAATCTGTCCAGGTTAGGCCTTGTTGTTTGTTTTCCCACCATGTTTCTAACCTGGTAAATGTTGTTCTTTGTGGTATTTGCAATAAAAATAAAATTGTTATCAGCTATGAATAAAGTTAATGCCCTTGGATCATTAATAAGCATGTTCAAGCAAAAGGAGTCTTTTACTATGTAGACTATACAGCACCTCACTGAAATCTTTCCTTCAATATTTTTTAATATATTGAAACTATTCTGACATTATCTTATATATTTTAGCCAGCTGTTATTATTTAAATAAACTTCCTTTATTTTCTTGGTCACTAACGGATGATTCATTGGTGATCATTTTTTTGTAAGACCTTTATAACCTAGTGTTTACCACAGTCTGATTTCTTCAGGCTTCTGAAAGTCAAAGTTTCTCTCCTTGTGTGCTTCCCAACACACTCAACAGAGATAGGCCTTGCTCACACACCTCCCTCCAACTGAACAATGGTCTCAGTTCAAAGAGCTGCATTTAACTTACAAATCAATGTGTCTTTGTTTGTTTCCTGAGCCCACATATTATTAACTGAATTTCTGCCACAGTTAAATGCATTTTTTACTTTGAGGGTGACAATTTTTTAATTGTGTGACTATAGCCCACATTACTCTTAAAAAACAGAGTTCACTTTTTTTCTCCTTTTTAATTTTATAAGTTTTCAAGAAAGCCTGCTAGATAAAAATACCTGACTAATTTCATTATATATTGGGTACATTGTCTTCTATACTGGTTTGTATCTTTGAAATGGTAGAGCAATGCAAAACTCTGCCATGCTCATGTTTAATTCATTGGCCGACCTTTTAAATGTAGATTTTGTCATTAAACTAAAAGTGATCCAAACCTTTAGATATACAGTACAATAATATTTCAACCTATAATAACTCTATACAGGGGTCCATGGTTTAAAAACATGGTTTCAGTCTTAAATAAATTGATTTTTCTTTTTCTTTTTGCTTCCAATTTCCACTTTACTTTTTGCCTACCTCTCACTCCTGAGAGATGAGGCAAATTAACTCCTTGCAGGTAAAGGGAGCACGCCACTCTAGGAGAAAGAAACCATTTTTACAAAATAACTTCTATTGAATCTGGATCTGAGTCACTAAACTGGCTTTGCTGAGGTGAAAATTGTCACGAGTTCTTCCTATAATCCCTCCTTTTGCCACTCACTGTGCTGGCCACCCACCAGCACACAGCCAATCTCTCGACATTGTCCAACTTTCCTGTCCAGTATTATACGAAGACCAATTCTAGAACTGCGACCTCCTTGAGAGTTGGGACCAGGTCAATTAATCTCTGTATTCTCAAGGCCTAGCACAATGCCTGGGACATGTGTGGACTCACTGAATAAATGTCTGCACAGGGATCAGTTAAATAATCAATTAAATTTTAAATTTCTCTGATGCTCTTACATTTTTTTCCAATCTTAAAACTACAGTTAAGGATGAATAGAGGGCAAAGCCTCAGGATCTCACTGGCCTAAATTTCCTCAAATTTTACTTTATTCAAAACAGAAAAAGACAATTCTTAGAGTGTTAAGAGGCATGGCCCAGTTAGTTCTATCTTTAATATGACATTAATATCTAAATGGACTATATCTGCGTTAATGTTTGTATTAAATTATTTGTAAAATTCCAGACATCCATTCAATGTACTATGGTCAATAGGTTACTGAAAATTGTTTATTGATACTGGCAGGAAAATAAAGATAGGTAGACACACTAAAATTTATAGTCATGCCTTCTTTTGGGGACTCTACATTTATCTGACAGTATCAATAATACCCCTTACAGGTACAGTAATATCCAGAGCTCAACAGAAAAAGACTTTTAAAACATTCTCACAGTGACAGGCAATGACAGACACATGTAAGTGAAAATTAACGCTATTAGAAAAACAATTTCACTGAATTGTAATTGGATGGCTCTAAAAATCAACACAGTTTCAATTACTCAAAGATTGTGATAGAATTTCACCTCATGAAAGTGCAGGAAGTTAACCAAATTATTTATTTCTTTTAAATGATGGGTAATATGAATAAAAGTATTGCTATGTTATTTAAATCTAATTTAAAAACATAATTTACAAGATAAAATTGCTTTACTTCTTAATCAGAGTGACTCTGGTGGAACTGCTTTAATAAAAGTTTCATA
>NW_006433946.1:4312249-4327939 GCF_000325575.1 Pteropus alecto
GACTTTTTCTATCTCCAAATTATGAATTGGCTCATACTTTTAACCTTTTCTTAATTCTTAAGTTTGCCTGAGATGAAGTGAAGAGGATGTGCCATCTGATAACTCCACTGCCTTTAGTTTGCATTTCTGTCCTGCGCAAACGTCAAACTTGTATTATGCTGGCCCCTGATTAAGACCATTACTACACAGTGAGTAATGCCAAAAGAAAGAGGTAGAACTGAATTCGTTCCAGGCTGCTTACCTTTCCCATGGCTTCCCACTAACCGGAAGGCACCTAGCCTTCCTCAGCTTCTACCTGCAAATGAAATTCCTTTCTCATCATCAAGGAGAATCCAGGGCAGCATGAAAAAGATATTCAACCTCAGGGAAAGAAAGGAGATATGCAAACTAAACAGTCTTTTTATAGAGATCATTGGATCACGTTAATTGTTGATACCTACCCCTGACACGATAAAATTGCAAGGATTAACAGAATCAAGAATTACAGTTCTACAAATCATTTAGGTAATAGGATCAATGGCTGAAAGGTACCTTAGAGACCATTTAGTCCTGCCCTTTCATTTCGTCAACAAGGAAACTGAGACTTAAGGAAGATAAGTGACTTGCCCAAAATTGCACACCTCATAAATGTCTAAAACTAGAACTCAGTTCTCTTAACTTTTAGCCCAGTACTTTTTCCACATTACCAACCTGGTTACAATAAATAAAGCAGAGTGCTTCAGTGCAATCATTTTATCAGTTCATTGATCTTCACTCTCTTGCAGCATCCCCAGAATCTCATTTGCACATTTGATCTCTTCTCAATATGTATTTACATTTGAATGTATTTCATAATGTAAAATCTTTTCCCCTAAAACTTTTACCAGTTTTTATAAAACTACTACCAGTCTAGCTTTGCCAGCCCCATAGCCCCTCTGTTGCCCCAAGTCAGTCACCTGAACCCTTTTAAGGCCAGATTGTTTGACTGTCCCATGGAACTGACAGAGCTCATAAAACTCGATGCTTAGTGTCAAAATTCACAGTGACTTCTCCAAGGATATTGTTAAAAGAAATAAAAATGATGCAGAGATTCAGTTCATTGATAATATACTTGTAATGAGTTTGAAAGAAAAGCAAACGTGTTCAGACATAAACATGGTGAAATATAGATGCTACAAGACTATATGCAAAACAACTTCACCTTATAAATATGTCATTTTCATCCCAGCTAATGGATATGGACACTTTAAAAATGTAAGGAAACTGGACATTAATTGATAAATTGCTTCACCAAAGTAAGGCCCTACATATAAGATTCTGGGCACCATCTTGATTTAAAGTATATTAATGAGTATATAAAAAACCTATTTAGAATTTTATTTAGATGTTTTATTAAGGATGGAAAATTAGATTATGTGTGTAATAAAGTGTCATTGACATAATTGTGCATAAATCATCAAGATATGAAGTTTTAACAAGTCTTATCAGATAATGTAAGCAAAATAGTAACAATAAATAAAACAATGAGAAATAGCAATTGCCCTGAATTATATATTAAATATCTCAAAATCAAATAACTATATAACACTGAAATGATTATGTTTCTCTTTTTTTTCTTCTTCTTTCTCTTCTATCTCCCCACTTTCCTGTCCCCTATTCTTATCTTAATATTCACTTTTTAGGGTGTCTGCGAATCTCATGACCCCATTTCATAATATCTCCCCATAGGGGCGGGCCCCAGCTGTTATATATGTATCATGTAACTGGTACTACATCTATTTCTGAACCCAAAATGATTGAACATGTGTAAACATTTAACCTAGCTGGGTTAATTTTCCTTCTGGATCTTCCCCTAAGCTATAACTGATGAGATGAGAGTGAACATTTACTTCAAAGTGTGCCAGCCAGATTCTTCTCCTAGGAATTTGGACTTGTCATGCAAAGATGTGGATCACCTTCCACTGTTTGGTTAAACTGAGAACACAGAAATTTATAAGCTGCAAGAAGGCTATGCTTATGTGCTTGCTGTATTTGCTGATATAAAAGTTGATTGGAAAGAGAGGGATAAGAGAAAGAGAGAAACTACCCAGTTTTTTCACAGATTTCCAGTCACTGTTTCCACTTACACATGAGGCCAAAACTACCCTCTTTACCTTGGGTTTTCTTGAGATATGTTGTTTTTTGCAATAAGTTCCCTTTTTTCACTGAAGCTAATTTTAGTAGGCTTTTGTCACTTATAGTCAAATGCACTACAACTAAGATTCTTTTTCTCTTTGTCTCTTTTTCCCTCTCTTTGTTTCACAAACATGTAGACTACGAACACATATACACATCTGTTTAAATTATAAACCAAGAATACTAGAACTTCATATGCTGAGTGACTTTGAGTCCCTATCCTTTGCCACATTATATCTTTATTATTTGCATCAGCTAGAATGTTTCTTAGGGATCTATGAAAACAACAGGATATGAATATTAAGGGTCACCTATCCCAAAAGGGTTGCAATACATTATCTTATTTATCTTCTCCTCACTAACCTCTCACTTAATAAGGAATCATACTTCCTGACTAAGTCTTTCTTTTTTTTAATTTTTGAATGCCATTTATTTCAAGAAATACAATTAACTTTTGAAAAATGTATGCTATATCGTCTTATGAAAAATGTTTAATAGTGTCAATGGATTAACAATGAAAACTGGGGAATATAGAGAGTTAAAAATTTTTAGTAATTGAATATTTAAAAGAATATTTAATCACTTAATACTTCCCAGAGCTTTTAAAAATGGTTTCTAATGTCTTTGTTCTTTCGATTTCACATGTAAGTGAAATTACATGGCACTTACCTGCCATGTGACCGACTCCACCCAACACAATACCTTCCAGGTCCATCCATGTTGTCACAGGTGAGAAAGTTTCATTCTCTTTTTATGGTTGAGTAATATTCCATTTTATGTATATAGCATCTTTACTTCATCTACTCATCCACCAATGGACATCAAGACTGCTTCCATATCTTGACTATTGTAAATAAGACTGAAATAAACATATGGATGCACATGTCCTTTCAAAGTAGTGTTTTGGATTTTTTTAGATAAATACCCAAAAGGGAGATTACCAGGTCCTTCTTTGTCTTTTGTTATACCCTTTGTTTTGAAGTCTATTTTCTCTAGTGTAATTATTGCAACCCCAGCTTTTTTTTTTCATTTCTATTTACATGAAATATTTTTCCATCCCTTTGCTTTCAGTCTCTGTGTATCTTTCGATCTAAAGTAGGTCTCTTGTAGGGAGCTTATGTAAGGGTATTGTGTTCTTACTCATTCTGCTATCCTATCTTTTGATTGGAACATTTAATCCATTTACATCTAAAGTAATTGTTGATAGATATGTAGTTATTGCCATTTTATTTTCATATTTTTTATCTTTTTTTCCTACTTCTTAAAGAAGTCTCTTCAACATTTCTTGTAATACTGGCTTAGTGTTTACAAACTCCTTTAGCTTTTTCTTGTCCAGGAAGCTCTTTTACTGTCTTTCTCTTCTAAATGACAGCTTTGCTGGGTAGAGTAATCTTAGTTATTGCTTTGCATCATTTTAAATATTTCATACCAATCCCGTCTGGCCTGCAAAGTTTCTGTTGAGAAATCAGCTGACAGTCTTATGAGAGCTCCCTTTAAAGTAACTAACTGCTTTTCTCTTGCTGCTTTTAAGATTCTCTTTTCGTCTTTAATCTTTGGCATTTTAATTAGAATGTGTCTTGGTGTGGGCCTCTGTGGATGCATCTTGTTAGAGATTCTCTGAGCTTGCTGGGCTTTTATGTCTATTTCTTTCACCAGGTCAGGGAAGTTTTCCATTATTCTTTTTTCAAATAGGTTTTCAATTCCTTGCTCTCTCTCGTCCCTCTTATACGCCTATGAAGCAAATGCTGGTATACTTGATGTTGTCTGAGACGCCCTTTAAACTATTCTCGGTGTTTTTTATTTTTTTATTCTCTTTTTGTTGCTGCTGTTCTGATCGGGTGTTTTCTGCTACCTTATCTTGTAAATCACTGATTCGATCCTCTGCTTCATATAATCTATTGTGGATTCCTCTTAAGGTATTCCTCATTTCAGTTACTGTATTCTTCATTTCTGACAGGTTTTTTTAATGTTTTCTATGTCTTTCTGAAAGTTCTCACTGAGCTCATCTACTCTTCCCCTAAGTTCATTGAGCATCTATATAACCAGTGTTTTGAACTCTGCATCTGGTAGATTGCTTGTCTCCATTTTGTTTAGTTATTTTTTGGAGCTTTGTTCTGTTCTTTCATTTGGGATGTGTTTCTTTGTTTCTCCATTGTGGCTGCCTCTCTGTGTTTGTTTCTACGTATTTTGTAGGGCTACTATGTCTCCCAGTCTTAGTAGAGTGGCCTTATGTTGTAGGTGACCTATAGGGCCCAATGGCACAATCTCTCTGGTCACTTGCCCTGGGTGTTCCAGGTATGTTCCTCGTATGGACTCTGTATGCTCTCCTGTTGTAGTTGCCTTAGTTGCTGTTTGTACATCAATGGGAGGGATTGATCCTTGGACTAATTGTTTGTAAAGACTGTCCGGTGACCTCAACGGAAGAGCTGTTGTGCAGGGGGTGATCCTACAGAGCCAGATATGCTTTAGCAGGGCTCTTGTGCCTGTCTAGTCTGCTTTTTAGGTGCGTCATTTTTGGATTTGACCCTGAGTGGTGCTCTGGCTCAGTCTGAAGCTGGCTACCTGGTATGCTGGCCCCAGGGCTTCCTGGGAGGGACCTTGCCACAGGCAAGTTTAGCTGCAGCCTGTGCCCTGTCCGGGGCCATCTGGCATGGGCCACCAAGCAATCCACAGATAGTTGCCACCCATGCTGGGTTTGGAGGTATCTTGAAGACCAAGTTGTGAACCCAATTTGGCTGCTGCTAGTGCCAAGCTTGAGGCTGCTCAGCAAGAGGAATGGGGCTAGATGATGCTTGTTTGGGTTTTGTTAACCCTTAAGAGAGTTTAGGAAAGTCCACAGCATGAGTAAAGACAGGCCATTTGTATGAAAAGGTCATAGGAGGTGGCTTGGGTGGGCCTAGAAGTTGGGTGGGGCAGGGTCTCAAGGAAACAGCAGGTCTGAGTGACCAGTGTTTGCTAGGTTGATGGAGACTCAGATATGGCAGCCATCTGCATCTGTAGGCCAGGAAGGGGTTGGATCCAACTAAGAAACAGTAGTCTCCACCTTCACTTCTGTTTGGGAGAAAGCTGCCCCTCTAGCCCTTGCCATGAAGCCAGCGAGTGAGTCCATCAGCAAGTAAGTCCACATGCATGCCCTTTAAGGGGAACATCTGTGACTCCTACAGCCCTCCATCTCACCCAGCCACAAACTCTGCTGGTTTTCACAGCCAGAGATTGTGGGAACATCTCTTCCTGGCACTGGAACCCTGGGCCAGGACGCCCAGTGTGGAGCCGCAACTCCATTCTCCTCCAGGGAAACCTCTGCAACCAATATATATTTCCTGATTCTTGACCACCTCACTCAGGTGTGGGAGTGGTTATTTCAGGTCTCTGCCTCTCCTACCAGTCTCAAAGTGATTTCCTCTGTATGTACTTAGTTGTAGGACTTCTGTTCAGCTAGAGTATATGTGAGGTTACAAGAGGAGGCAAGCAAAGTGTTCACTTACTTTGCCATCTTTTTTCTGACTTAGTCTTGTTGATGTTTCTAATTGTTCACAGAGCGTATATACTTATTGAAGTTAATAGCATCCAGTTCCAATGCGAAGATGGAATAGATACCATAAAATTGTGTCTTCTTAGCTATCCATCTGGATGTTAACAATGCATAGACAAAACAGCTTAAGAATGAACTATGTGTTTCACTTTTTATTCAGCTATATAATTACAAAAATTGGAAGATATGCCGTGTTACAATATGCATGGCATGCAGACTTTGTAAGGTTGATTTCTTTGTCTTTTACTATCTTGGCAACTGATTGGTAAAAGATCAAGTCAATATAGTGTTTAGTTATCAAAAGTAGCTGAAGTATAGGGTCAACTATACTGTTATCCATAAGTGTTATTGTTGCTGGCTTTTCTAGTAGTATAGATTTCACTAATGCTGTATTTCACCATATATAATATAAATATATTCACATAATATTGTCTCAGAAGACAATTACCTTAAAATCATGGAAAAATTAAAGGCTTTCCCAAAATAATAAAAGCTAAATAATATAAATTTGACTTTAAAATTATAGAGATCCTGGATGAGAGAGGTCAATCAATTCATGGGGATGAGGAGAGAAGTGAAAAACTTCAATCAGTATCACATACTCTACTTCCATATTTGATTTGATGGCAGGAGTTACTGAATGCCTGTGAGTATTCTACACATGTATATAGTAAGCTGGCTACATGGGACATGCTGCGCTTGGCTATGTGAGAGATGCCAAACACAAAAGAGGTAGTTAGTAGTCATCCAAAAAGAGTTTAGAATTAGCTAAACTCTAGAAAAACATATTGAAATTAAGCAATGTGAGAAAAATTTGCTAAGTGTCAAATTATTTGTAGAAATAATCAGCACAATATAAATCCTAAAAGGGGAAAAGATCGTTATGGGCTCAAGTGAGCAGAAGCAACTTCTATGTGAAGTGTAACTTGAGTCTATCATTCCTTTGGCAAATCATTATTATACCAAGTATTGTCTTCTGGAGTTGCCCCTAAAAGGACAAATAGTAATTACATTGGTAGAGAGATTAACAGCATTCCTAACAGAGTGAACAGCAGAAATAAAGGTATAAACAAGAGGATATGTGAAGCACATTTTAGGGACATTGATTATATTGAGAAGTTGTTTAAGGCTAGAAATACAGGATGATGGAAGCCAGGCTAAGAAGCTTAGACTTCACCTTTTGAGGGAAGTGACAAGCCACTTGAATGTTAATAACAAGCAAAAGTTTTAGCAAGAAAAAGATATTATAGAGTTTAAGAAAATAAATCTGCTGGTGAAAGGATGATTTCAGGGTGTAGATGAAGTTGAGACTCAAGGCAGGTTAATTAAGAGATCACTGCAATTGTCTAAGTGAGATATGTTAAGGACTAGATTATGAAATTAACAGCAAATAGAATTGGAAGAAAATTTGAGAGGCAAGAATTTTAGAGATATGACTGGATGTGAAGGAAAATAAAAAAAGAGAGGGTCAACGGTTAAAGTTTAAGGCTTATGTGGCTCAACGAGATTAATGAGTCAGGAAGAGAAGCTAGTTTTAAGAAAATTTATTTGTTCAATGTTAGGTATGTTGAATTGGAGACAATATGAAGGCATTCAAATTGAATTATCAGAACGATTAGTAAATAGTAGAGATTGTAGGGTCGAGAATACGAATCCTGAAATCATATACAGAAAGTATCAGCTATTATAGAGTCCAATCCCTATGCTAGGAGATGTTGGGAGAAATGAAAAAAATAAATGTAGCTTTGCCCTCAAGAGTTTATAATTCCAGTAGTATATTAAATGCTAAACTATGCTGTACAATACTATAAGAGATTAGAGAAGAGAGAAATAAATATAGGCCAGAATAATCATTGAAGGTTTCTTTAAAAAAGGTGATGTAATTGTACACAAACTTCATTTCTTTAATATAGTTTTTTTCTCTGACTCAAGCTGGTTTTGCCCAGATAATGGCATTGTGACTCACTTGCTCCTCCCGTCACCTATCCTCTGTATGCCTGCTCCTTTAATCATTAAGCCTTAGGACATAAAATTAACTGAGCCTCAGGTCAATAATCATGAGGACAATAGGTTTCAGTTAGACTTTAGACTAAGGATAACATCTTGGTTTAGATGTGTTTCAGTCCCAAGCCCATCGATGCAGAACTACAACCCCACAGGCCACAGGACCAGGCCACAAGGCCAGATTGGATGGCACGATGGCTGATTCCAGTACCAGGACACAATGATCAATTACCTCATCCCCCTCCAATCATCCAATCAGTAGCATCCATGACCCCAACTCCCTCAGTTTCCATGGTGACTGATTTTTTTCCTATATAATCTGTACTCCCAAGACACCCAGGGAGCCAGGTCTTTCAGTGATAGCTCACCTGTGTCTCTGGGATTTGCAACTCTCTAACAAACCTTGCTTTCTATGTTGTAAAATCTGCACATATCTCTTCTTTGGCTTAGATGCACACAGGCAGATGAGCCTTCTTTTTTGTCCTGGTAACACTAGTGGTATTTGCATCTGGACTAAAGAAAAGCTTGTATGACTGGTGATGTTAACAATAATTATAAATATTTTATGATTTAATTTTGATAAACTAAATGACGATAACAATGTTTCTTCTCAACCAAGGAAAATGAGTCTTTCTTCATAAGCCTAGACCCTGAAGATGTTAGAAAAATAAAAGAGAATGTGGAATGAACTTAATGAACATTAAGCACCAAACTGAACCCCCTAAGAGCACTTTTTCTATCACTTCTGTATCTGGTTTACATGACCCTGTTTCTGAGAAAGCTCTTAGGGTATCACTGCAGAAAAACACTGAACTCACTTAGCTTGTGAGGTGGAATAAGAAATAAAAAAGCATTGAATTGTGCTGGAATAAAATTTTCTCTACTTTTAGTACACATTTTAGTGTGGTTACTCTGTAAAGCATTAGACTGGATTGGGAGGAGGGAGGCTAGAAGCATACAAACATGACATGATGATAGCATGGTCCCCGTTCTCAAAAAAACTTGTGGTTTGGTAAAGATGATGATCCATACATAAGACAAAGTACATTGGATCAGAAGGGAGACAAAGGCAGTTCTGAAGCTGTGGATCAAAATCTCTATGATATAATGTGGAAGTGTCACTTATAAATCCCATTGTAGTGACAGAGTTCAGCCTATTCCCATTGGCAAGCCATGTAAAATTGCAATGGGCTTATCAATTAAAGAAAATGATTCACAAGCTGTACTCTGGATTCAAACACAAATATTTATTTCTAAATCAATTGCACTTTGAAGAAAAATGTAAATGAAGATCTTTTATTTTAAAACTTTATTTTAGGTGATGTCATGACTAAAAGCATCAGAAATAGTCTTGAAAATAAAAAATATATATATATATATATTCTTAACTCACATTTTACAACTCTAATATTTCAAGTGAAAAGTTGGATAAAAGTAAGAAAGAAAGAGAATTCAGTGGCTTTTTGGCTGGAAAAATTTGGTACTCTTCCATGACTTGCCTGCTGCAAGAGCCAGAATTGGATTCAGGAGGAGCTAAAAGCTTCTCCATGCTGCTCCGGTGGCCCAGAGATTCTGGCTTTGGACAGCACCATCTGGACCTGTGTGAATGACAAAGTAAAACCTCCCACAATGCATTTGCCCGGGTGGGCAAATCAACTTGAGAGCAAGGGCACAGACTGTCTCTGGGGCTCCATCAACTTTCTTCCTTGATAGTGTGGATAGCTCCAAAGTGCCACTGCCATTATGAAGAGAGTAAGGTTGCCTTTCCTGTTGCCATGTATTGCAAACAGTCCAATTGTGAGTTGCTATTTATCTTCTTTTTTTTTTTTTTTTTGGCAGCTATAGTTATTCAGGTTCATCATCTCTTCTGTGAATCAATAAGCCTTCCTTGTATGTAAATCCTAACGAATGCCTTCTTAGGCAATCCTTCACTAGAAGATTTTCCTGATTGTTTTATAAATGGGGGTCAGTGTGGCTAAGAAGCCTAAGCTGAGCTCCACAGACTGTATTGTATCCCAAATCTCACTTATCACTTCAGTCCGTCAGTTATTTAAGTAATGCATGTTCTTCTGTTTCACTACTCTTGACAAAATTTAAAGTTCTGAGATCATTGCAATAGATTTTGAAACCAAACAAAGAGGTTGTAAGCCTATATAGAAATCTATGCTTCCATGTTCCACAACTTCAAAAAAATTTGAAGACTATCTCCAATACCACTGTTGTTTTGTTTTGGAACAAAGGTTTCCAGCCCAAATCAAGCTGATAGAGGAAGGCATACTATTGATACTGTTGCCTGGCTGGTGCAATGGATATCTGCTGATGATGTCTTCTTGTGTAATAAAAATAAAATTTATTCTTTTTCGCACTTCTAACTTATTCGGCAAATACAGATCAATTCTCAAATAAAGCAAAGGGGGTCCCAATGATCAAAAGTGAAATTAGCATGTAACATGCTAATTTAAATTAATTTCCAAAAGACCTGTGCAAACTTCTTATACCTTGCTACTTCAAGCGTGTACTAGCCCAGCTAGTTGGCAGGTATCCCAAAATGAACTATCCATAAGCATTTTGAGGTCTTCAAATTGTCACCACTTATACGAGAGAAAGCTCTAAGAGGCTTTCTGCCCACAGTTTATAAGACTGAATTTTCAAAAAATAAAATAAAAAAGGCTGCTCATTGGGTTTCTTAGTCGAGCTCACTTTTCAGAAAATTGAGATTTTATTTTTAACTCTATTGCACTTTTTGTCCTGGATTGGGCAAGAATGCTCTAGTCAATATACATGTGGCTTTAGTAAATAATCATGAAAATTTGGGGATAATGCTAGATATAATTACTTTATAAGAATGAAGTTAATAATAATCGATACACGGACTAAAGTAATCACTCTGAGTACAGGTTCATAGATAGATTGCATACACGGGAATTCTTGGCTCTAAAAAGGTTGGTAGTCCAAGATGTGCCCTCAGCATTAGGCTAATCAATTGTGTTGTAATTTTTCTGAAAAATGTGGCTATACTATATGGTAGTTGCCTGTGTGGAGTCTATAAAAAGAGAACTGAATAGGAAGAAATTGCTTGTGTTAACTAATTCTGTCCAGGAAAGACAGGCACTATATATTGCAGTAATGATAATGATAATTATGGAATCATAAAAATTATCATTTATTGATGTCTAAGTGACTTAATATATGTGAAGCATGTAGAGCAGCGCCTGGCACAATTACATATTCACTGAGTGTAAGCTATAATTATTATGACACTGTAATAGTACAATAAAGCACTCCACTAAGCAATTTATAAACTTTAATTTAAAACTAAAATCTAGAGCTAGCCCACGACCCTACTGCTGTCCTCACCAACCTTCTACCCTACTCCCACAACACACAAATACCCATTAAAGCTGGTCTTTCACCATCCATCTAATTACAAAAGCTGAGATTAGGGACAGTCATGGAGGCCACATTCTCCTTTGCTCTCCAAAACTCTCCTTTAAGAAGGTTTATTAATTTGATTTCACTTTGTTAATATGTCTAGCACTTATTAACTTCTCTGTACTTCCAGTGTCACCAGCGTGGTCCAAACCACCATTATCTCCTTCCTAAACCACTGCAAATAGCCTTTTAGCTGGTTGCTTTGTGTTGCTCCTTTTCCCATATTTAAATAGATTCTCCACAGATTAGCCAGAGTGATCTCTTCAAAACCCAAATCTGATCGCTGTCATTCTCTTTAATGCCTTTCAATTGTTCTTACACTGTTACTAACTAAATTCTCAACTAGCCCTGTAAAACCCTGCTTGATCTGTCCCCTGCCTACCTTGCCAATCTCAAATTGCACCACTGCCACTCTTGTTCCACATGCTTCAGCTACAATGGCTTTCTTCTAGTTCATAAAGATATGTTTAAAATGAGGACTTGATCTGGAAAATCAGGGAAGTCCTCGGTTTGAGCTGTGGAACTAGAGAATAAGTAAGTGTTAATTGATGTCAGAGAACATAAGAGGCAATTCGAAGAAGAGGAGGCTATTTCAGGAAAAGAGAACAAGTAACAAGAACAATCAATCAATCAATCAATCAATCAATAAAACCCTGTAGAGAAAATGAGTTTGGTATGTCTAAAAGAGAAAGAGAATATAGCTTAAGAGTAATGAGCAAGCAGGAAAATAATACAAGTTAAAGCCAGACAGGAAGTTGGGAGTCAAAGTATGTTGTGGCTATACATCACAATAAGGAATTTGAAAGTGATAATGAATAAATGAAGTAGATTATAAGGCCTTCATTTTTGTAAACTACAATCTGGTTCTTACTTCAAATTTTAAAATATAAGTTTCAGCCTTGTTTTAGCCAAATATAAGTTTGTGTTCTTCACTGAGTCATCAATGAAGTCTGTTGGACCTGGCTTGGCAGACAGAAGCCAAGAGATACCAGGGTGCAGAGAAAGAAATGTGTTGTTGGTGGGATCTCAGGTGCACTGGCACAACTGTGCGAGACAAGAATCTTGCCCACATTGTCTGACACAAGCCAATTCTCTTCCTTTTGCATCCAATAACTATTACTCAACAGTTGAGAAAACAGAACTAACATACAGCTTGCTTAGATCAACCAGTTGAAAAATGTACCTTTAAATCGCATTTGAAAAATAAAGTCAGTTGGGGAGCAACTTGGGAGCAAAGAGAAATAAGCAAGTTACATATTTGCAATTCCACAATGATGATGTATTTAAACAAATACATAGGGGGTGAAGATTACCAGGCTGTAAAAAAAAAAAAAAAAAAAAAAAAAGAAAGAAAAAGAAAAAAAAGAAAGAAAGGAAAAAGAAAAGAAAAACACATTCCAAAGCTTCAAATGAAGATAAACAGACATAAAAATTAGAACATTTTGATTTGTTGATTTTCAAGACTTCTCAAGGGAAGAAACAAGGATAAAGGAAAATATCTTTTTACAATATTTCCTGAAACACATCCCAGCATTTCCCAAACAGAGCTCTTCCAACAAAAGATTGAGACAATATTGAATTATCCATATATTTAATCAAGAAAGACATTGTTTTCCAAATTTTAAAAATTGAGACACCAAGGCACTACATTTTTATGTAACATCTGCAAGTCACTCAGACAGAACATGAAATGGAACTGAGGTTTCTTGATATCTAATCTACCCTTACTATTATTGTGGAAAATTACATAATGATAGAGCTCCTATCCCATTGCCATTAGTACCTACCACAAAGCATGTCACATAGTGCCTGCTCAATAAATATTTGTTAAATGGCTGAGTAAACCTCTCTGCCCCAGGCTTAGAAGTGCTCTTCATTCATTGTCTGGAGTTTCTTCCAACTACCAATAGAGAGCAATATAGAATTTGCCAATATCAGTCTCTTGGAAACTGAATACATAGTAATTTGGCAGGCTGCATTGTCCCAATTACACTTTAGAAAATAAGTTTCTTTTTAGACATCTGTTTGGTTAAACCTTTTGGATTTTCTTAATGATAGTATTTAAAGATAATTATTTTTAGTTGACATTTTCAATTTTAACAAGGAATGAGCAAACCATGTGTTGTTGTGCTACTCTGTCTTTGCACTCATATAAGAGAGATTGTAAACTCTGGCGTCTGCTGGTAAGATGGGGGCCAAAATTAATCTCAGTTTGTCAGGTCACGCCCTTCCAAATCATCACTTTCTACCAACTCTTGGCAGCCTTGAAGAAAGGTCTCACTATGTCCCATAGTGAGAGGTCTCACTATGTCCCATAGCTGGAGTCTACCTCATTTATGTCTGGAGAACAGATTTCTCTAACTATCAAAATGGTTATCACTTAGCATATCTTCCAATCTATTAACTCCTGTGTGAAATCCAAATTATTTTGACCTATCATTTAGATGAAGAGTCAGTATATACCGACCTGCTATCAATGTGCTAATCACGGTGCCAGGCACTTTTACATGCTTTGCCTTACTTATCCTCTCAACAACTTTGCGGAACAACTGTAATTTCATATCACAAATGAGTAAACTGAGACTGAAGTAAATGAGTAAGAGGCTTGTAACTTGCTCAAAGACATACAAAGGGGCATTCTAAGCTTTCAGAATTATTGTTTCCTTAGCAACTGTATCATTCTTCTAAAATGAAGTTTGTTGTATTCTTTTTGTATTACTATAAAAAGTAATACATATTCATGACAACCATATCTTAACATAGGAACAAAAAAAAAGGAAGAGGAAAAAAAGAATGAAAAGCAGCCATAATAAAAATCATTTAGAGACAACTATTGATTAGGTCTTGCTATATGCCTTTCAGGGATTTTTTCTATGTATATTTTTAAGGAACCACAAGGTGGGTAGTTTTATATTCCTATTTCATCAATTAACAATTAGAATCATACTTTATGGCAATAAAATTAGACCATATCATAATTTTAATGGCTGCCTAATATTTCATCTTATTGCTATGCCATAATTCATTTAATGAATCTTTATTTTTTTATATATTTTTATGCTGTTTCCAACGTTTTGTTATAACAAATCATGCTACAATGAACTTTATTACAACTGTTTTTGCCCACATCTTTATTAATTTACTTGAGATAAATTCCTAAAGTGGAATTTCTGGATCAAAGGACATGTACATTTTGAAATCTTTTTGATATATATTCATTGTGTTTCTTTTATTATTATTATTAGTTTCAAGTATACAGTACATTTGTTAGACATTTATATAGTTTATAAAACAATCCCCCTAATTGCTTTTTTCTCTCCTCTGGCTCTCCACCTAGCCATTTACATTAATACTAACTGCATTCCATATGCTGTGCTCCCCATCCCCGTGACTGTCTATCAACTACTAATTTATACTTCTTTAATCCTTCATCCCATTCTCCCAGCCCCTCAACTTCCCTCCTTTCTGGTCGTGACCAGATTATCCTCTATATGTGTGAGCCTGTTTATGATTAGTTTGTTCTTTTTTTCTCTTAGATTCTGTATATAAGTGAAATCATATGGCATTTATCTTTCTCTGTCTGACTTATTTCACTCAGCATAATAACATTTAGGACCATCCATGTCATTGCAAATGGTAGGATTTCATTTTTTAAATGACTGAGTAATATTCCATTGTATATATGAACCACAACTTCTTTATCCAGTAGTCTGTTGATGGGCATTTAGGTTGCTTTTTTTCTTGGCTATTATAAACTGTGCTGCCATGAACATTAGGGATGCATATATTGTTTTGGTTTTCTTTGGATAAATGCTCAGAAGTGCAATTGCTGGGTCAAAAGGTATATCTATTTTTAAATTTTTGAGAAACCTCCAGACTATTTTCCAGAGTGGCTGTACCAATTTGCAATCCCACCAACAGTGCAGGAGGGTTCCCTTTCTCTACATCCTCACCAAAACTTGTTGTTCGTTGATTTATTGATGATAGCCATTCTGACAGGGGTGAGGTATATCTCATTGTGGTTTTAATTTGCATTTCTCTACTTATTAGTGACCTTGAGCATCTTTTCATATGTCCATTGACCATCTATATTTCCTCTTTGGAGAAATATCTATTCAGGTCTTCTGTGTATTTTTTAATTGGATATTTTTGTTGTTGTTGCTGTTGAGTTGTATGAGTTCTTTATATATTTTGGATATTAACCTCTTATCAGATGTATCATAAGCAAATATCTTCTCCCATACAGTTGGCTGTCTTTTCGTTTTGTTGATGGTTTCCTTTGTTGTACAAAAACTTTTTAGTTTGATGTAGTCCCATTCATTTATTTTTTCTTTTGTTTCCCCTGCCCAAGGAGATATATCCAAAAAGAAATTACTATTAGCAATATCAGAGAATATACTGCTTATGTTTTCTGGAATTTTTATGGTTTTAGGTCTTATTTTAAGTTTTTTAAAGATATTTAAGATATTGCCTAGATGAACCTAGAAGGTATTTAAGTCAAACAGAGAAAGATAAATACTATGTGATTTCAGGCATATGCAGAATTTAAAAAATAAAAAGAACAACCT
>NW_006433946.1:4328038-4331139 GCF_000325575.1 Pteropus alecto
ATTCTTGCTTCCTTGGTCACAAATTAAGGGAGCGTATAGGTGTGGATTTATTTCTGGGCTCTCTATTCTATTCCATTGATCAATTATCTGTTTTTTATGCCAGTATCATGTAGTTTTGATTACTGTAGCCTCGTAGTACAGTATGATATCAGATAGTGTGATACCTCCAACTTTGTTCTCATTCTCAAAATTGACGTAGCTATTTGGGATCTTTTATGGTTCCTTATAAATTTTAGGATTATTTGTTCTAGTTCTCTGAAAAATGCCATTAGTATTTTGATAGAGATTGCATTTAATTTATAGATCGCTTTGGGTAGTAAGGCCATTTTATTGATGTTGATTGTTCCTACACATGAGAATGGTATATGCTTCCATTTATTTGTATCTTCTTCAATTTCTTTTTCAATGACTTATAATTTTCTGAGAACAGGCCTTTCACCTCCTTGGTTAATTTGATTACCAGGTATTTTATTGTTTTTGATGCAATTATAAGTGGGATTATTTTCTGAATTTGTCTTTCTGAAAGTTTATCATTGGTGTATAAAAATGTTACTGACTTCTGAATATTAATTTGTAACCTGCTACTTTACTGAATTCATTGATCAGTTCTAACAGTTTTTTGGTGGAATATTTGGGGTTCTCTATATATAGTATCATGCCATCTGGAAATAACAAGAGTTTCACTTCTTCTTTTCCTATTAGGATACCTGTTATTTATCTTTCTTGTCTCGTTGCTTGGCTAAGATTTCCAGTACGATGTTGAAAAGAGTGGTGAAAGTGGGCATCCTTGTCCTGTCCATGATCTTAAGGAAAACACTTTTAGCCTTTCCCTATTGAGTATGATGTTAGCTGTAAGTTTGTCATATATGGCTTTTATTATGTTGGGGTATGTTCCCTCTAGTCCCTCTTTGCTGAGAGTTTTTATCATAAATGGATGCTGGGTATTGTCAAATGCTTTTTCTGCATCTATTGCTATGATCATATGATTTTTTTTATCTTTTGGTTTGTTAATGTTGTATATCACATTAATTGATTTGTGGATATTGTACCAACCTTGCATCCTAGGAATAAATCCAACTTGATCATGGTGTATGATATTTTAAAAGTATTGCTGAATTTGGTTTGCTAATATTTTGTTGAAGATTTTTGCATCAATGTTCATAAAAGATATTGGCCTATAGTCTTCTATTTTGTAATGTCTTTGTCTGGTTTTGGAATCAAGATAATGGTGGCCTCGTAAACGGAGTTAGGGAGCCTTCCCTCTTCTTGAATTTATGGAATGGTTAGAGAAGAATAGGTGACAATTCTTCTTTGAATGCTTGGCAAAATTTGCCTATGAAGCCATCTGGTCCAGGACTTTTGTGTTTTGGGAGGTTTTTTATTTCTGATTCTATTTCATTTGTTATTTTTTCTTTGAATGTTTGGTAAAATTTGCCTATGAAGCCATCGGTCCAAGGCTTTTTTGGGAGGAGAGAGTTTTGATTACTGATTCAATTTAACTGGTGGTAATTAGTCAGTTCAGATTTTCTGTTTCTTCTTGTCTTAGTCTTGGGAGATTGTATGTTTTAGGAATGTATCCACTTCTTTCAGATTGTCCAATTTGTTGGCGTATAATTACTCATAGTATTTCCTTATGATTCTTCATATTTCTGTGCAATCTGTAGTTTTTTCTCCTCTTTCATTACTGATTTTATTTATTTGAACCCTTTCTCTTTTACTTGATGAGTCTGGTTAAGGGTTTATCAATTTTGTTTATCCTTTCAAAAAATCAGCTCTTGGTTTCATTAATCTTTTGTATTGGTTTTCTAGACTCTATTTTTGTTTATTTCCATTTTGATCTTTATTATTTCCTTCCTTCTATTCACTTTGGGCTTTGTTTGCTCTTTTTTTTTTTTCTAGTTCTTTTAAGTGTAAGGTTAGATTGTTTATTTGAGCTTTTCCTTGTTTCTTGAGGTAGGCTTGTATTGCTATGAATTTCTTTCTTAAGACTGCTTTCGCTGTGTCCCATAGATTTTGAGTCATTGTATTTTCATTTTCATTTGTCTCTGGATATCTTTTGATTTCTTCCTTGATCTCATTGTTAACCCATTCATTGTTTAGTAGCATGTTATTTAGCCTTTATGTGTTTATTTTTTTCCAGCTTTTTTTCTTGTAATTGATTTCTAGTTTTATACCATAGTGATCAGAGAAAATGGTTGATATGATTTCAATTTTCTTAAATTCGTTGATACTCGTTTTGTGTTCTAACATGTGGTCTATCCTGTAAAATGTTCTATGTGCACTTGAAAAGAATGTATATTTTGCTGCTTTGGAGTAAAATGCTCTGAAAATATCTATTAAATCCATCTGATCTAGTGTGTCTTTTAGGCTCATCATTTCCTTGTTGATTTTTCTGTCTGGAAGATCTGTCCATTGGTGTCAATGTGGTGTTAAAGTCTCCTACTATGAGTGTATTACTCTTGATCTCTTCTTTTATGCCAGTCAATAATTGTTTTATGTATTGTAGGTGTTCCCGTGTTGGATGTGTATATGTTTACTAGAGTTATGCACTCTCAATTTATGATCCCTTTATCATTATGTAATGCCCTTCTTTGTCTCTTGTTGTAGCCTTTTTTTCAAAGTCTATTATGTCTGATATAAGTATTGCTAACCCATTCATTGTGTTTCTTAACTTGAACCTAACGGTAAAGCTGCAGCTGGTAGACACATTTTTTTTTAAAAAAGAAATGTTGCCACGTTTATTCTTCTCTTATCATTATCCTGCCTCCATCTGACTTGTTCTCATTCTCCAGTCATCTCTTCTTTTAGTCATTTGTAGTCTCTGCATTCATACTTTGCCAGTAATTCACTTAAGACAGCCAAGAGGGCAAAGCTAAAATCTGACTTATGTTTCTACATGAGTGATGATTGGTCACAGGTAGCCACAGAACCATGAGCAGGCAGATATATAATTACTAGCATTTGATAGCTGAATGGATCTTTCTGAAATAGAAACTTCTGAGTCTAATAATTCAGCCAATTAATATTTAATTCTATCTTCTTTCCATTCCTTTAGATGTATTTTTTTATTACAATTCTTCCTTTCAGTCACCAGTCCCCAC
>NW_006433946.1:4331222-4334996 GCF_000325575.1 Pteropus alecto
TGTTTGCACATTGCCTATGAATATGGTTCAGGCTAAGTGATTCATTCCTAAAGTTTAAATGCAATTAGGGTTTAAAATGGCCTATAAGAAATGCCGTATTTCAGTACCTGTGAGTAAAGGCAAACAGCATATATTTGAAAATAAATTAATCTATGATACATGAAAAGAGTTTCTTTCATGTTTTCACATCTCCATTAAAGGCTTGATTGCCTAATGTCACAACCCATTTGGGCCATTTTCTTCTGTTAATTAGAAAGTCTTTTCTCTTTAATACATGAATGATTGTAGTGAAGGCATAGATTATAAAGCACAGACCCAGAAACACCAGATAGATTTTGATTGCTTCAGGGCAATTCTTGTTACAATAAATATTATTAGAATGCCATCTCTGTAGAGAGACAAACACAAAAATGGCCAGTCTGCAGCTGAAGGCCCTTAGCAAGATGGACTCACTACCATTGGTGTCTAACACAACAGGATGCTTAGCATCATCTGTTGCCACAGGATTTTACATGCATCCTGGTTTATCTGTCAATTCAGACCATTTAATTTAATTTCTCAATTAAGATCATCTTATTTTTAAACTATAATAGCATAAATAAATAAACAGTATTGAATACAGAAACAAAATTTCTAAGAAATGCTTTTTGTAACCATTTCTTCCTCTCTATTTCCAGAATCAAACATTTATTTCGAATTCTGGTCAGCTTTCTCTTAGGTGACTACAGTCATTTCACAATCCTCCCTGCATCCAAATGCATTCCACTACAATAAATCCTGTAGCTCAAGCAATGGCATAAATACCTAATCTCTGTTATATTACTGACATACAAAAGTGAGATATCATAAAGGAAAGTGGAAAATTAAAACAGTCAAGGAAGATGGGAGTTGAATATGAAAGAAGAGGCATGATTTAAATGGGTAAGAGAGAACAAAGTTTGTGTCCACTCTCACATACAATGATGCTCCATCTACTTGACTTGATGGCCTATCCTGAGGGGGTGGAGGAGGGAGAGAGAGAGGGGAGAGAGAAAGAGGAGAGAGAGCGAGAGAGAGAGAGAGAGAGAGAGAGAGAGAGAGAGAGAGAGAAATTTGATTTAAGTTACCCTGCCAGGTTTCTAAGCTAAGACTTATTTAAGGAACAGCCAGAAGAACAGCTACTTTGAAGAAACAGCTTAATACTCTGAACTTTCCTCCCAACTGTGCTCCTCTCACTTGTGTCTGGGTTTCAACTCCTGAGGGACTCAGGCAACCTCCTCCATCGCTGTAGCCAGTACTCCCCCTCCATGCTTCGCCACAAGATCCTGCAGTTGATGTTAGCAAAAATATATATAAAATTAACCTAAATGGAGATAGCCTAGAAAACTTTCAGTATCTCAATTGTTGGAAAAGAAACTGAACATTGACCGTTTTTGTTTCTCTCCTTAGAGAATTCTTTCATTCTGAGTCAAAGGAAGGAGCAGGAAGGACACTGATTGGTTGAGGAAGTTAAGCTCTAGATTTTCTTTATCACATTCTCAACAGTGCTGCATGTATGTATCTCTATGTCTAGTTTTGTATTTTGAAGTTTAACCCCTTTCTAAAAAATACAGGATAGCAATTAAGATGCTGGAGTTTTAAGTCAGAGAGAAATGGGATTGAAACAAAGCTCCACCATTTATTATCTATGTAGGCTGGTAAACATTTAATGCCATGGAGCTTTAGTTTTCTCATCTGTGAACTGTGAATAATCATAGTACCTACCTCATATAATTACTGTGAATTTTAAATGATATAAAATAGAGTATGTATTATAATGCCTGGGCCCAAAGTAGGCAGTTAATAAATTATTTGTATTGCTGCTATGGCCGCTGCTATTGTTATTATTGCTGTTCTTATTTTCATAGGCACTAGTAACATAAAATATGTCTTTTTTTCCATTCCCTTCTCCCACTGTATTGCAAGGGCAGGTAATAAGTTTCTGACTTATTAGAGGATATATCATACAATCAACCATTGACCCTAGTAGGGTTGTTGATTCATTGTTCCAATATTGTACATTTGGTTATGTTTGATTATAGTTTCTTGGAAACTGCTTATCTTTTGCCCAGAGCACCAAAACCCTACAACATTGATTCATCAAATGTGTCGTGAGCACCTGATACATACCAAGCATTCTAGACATTTATATCCCCTGGATATAAAATTGTAAGCAGGATAAACATGATCCCTATCCTTGAAGTATTTCTGGTTTGGTTTTATTTATTAGGAGGAGGGATTATGTCAATAGAGAGAGAGAGTTGGATGTGGTTAAGTGCTATGGTAGAAATTAGCAGCAAAAGCTAAAAACGTAAGATCATAGGACAGTCTGAATGAAGTGACAGTGTCAGAAAAGCCTTTCTAGACTAATTGTCTCTAGACTTATGTCTTAAAGTATATATAGAAATTATGTAGAGAGAAAGGAGAAAGTTATTCTATACAGATCTAAGAATGTGTGCAAAGATGTGGGTTATGAAAGACAAGAACACATAAAGAAATAGCAAGTAGATCAGTATGACTGAAAAATAAGAAAGCTTTGTAAAGAGGGAGGGAGAGTACGATTTGAGAGGTAAGTAATGGCCAGATTATGAACATCCTTAGAAATCATTTTAATGAGTTTGTTTATTGCTCAGAAGAAAATAGGAAGTTTTGAAGTGGTTTAAGCACCATGATATCAAGGAAGAGAATGCAGTGTTAGAGGGAAAAAAATGATAGATATGCATATTAGCAAAGAAGCTATTGCAGAAACTCAGGTGAAAAATGGATGAGGCCTGAAAGTAGTGGCAGTGGTGTTAGAGAGGAAAGAACACACTGAACAGAGTTTGAAAGTAAATCAAGAAGTTTAGCTATATCATTTCTGATTATTTCTTGTGTTTTAGTACAGTTAACAAATACTTACTGAGCACCAACGCATTTTATTTATACAGAAATGAACAAGACACAATGTCACTGCTTATTAATAGAGAAAATGAGACATACACAATATGTCTAAGATATGAGAGAAGGGCAAGAGTGGTGGTACAAGCTTAGTGCTATAGGAGTGATGAAAAGGCAGTATCACTTCTAAGTATGGTTGATTTGTCAAGTCAGGGAGAAGCCAGGTGGAACTGTTGTCTAATTTATTTTACACAGACTAATGCATAAATCAGAATGTCAGGGTTTGAAAAAAGTATATGTGTTTTTTTTATTATAAGAAATATTCCAGAAGATTTAAGCAATGTCTTAGTGTCTCTAACAAAGAAAATATAGTAAGGTAAGATTATTATTACCAGGAGGTTGCTAGGTGAGTATGGAACCAGATTCAGGAGAATTAACTAGATAATCTTATTAGCTATGGTCTGAATATCTGTGTCCCCCCAAAATTCATATGTCAAAAATCTAATGTTCTAGCTAATGGTATTAGGAGGTGGAGTCTTTGGGAGGTGGTGTTTGGAAATGAGGCCTTTGGGAGGTGGTTAGGTCATGAAGGCAGAGCCTTCATGAATAGAATTAGTGCTCTTATAAAAGAGGCCCCAGAGAGCTAACTCACCCCTACCACCATGTGAAGACACACAATAAATCTGCAACATGAAGCGGCCCTCCACCAGAACCTGATCATGCTGGCACCCTGATCTTAGGCTTCCAGACTCTAGAACTGTGAGAAAGAAATTTCTGTTCATAAGCCACCCAGTCTCTGGCATTTTGTTATAACAGCCTGGACAGACTAAGACAGCTATCATTTTAAATTTTCAGAAAGCCTTCCTGAAGCCATGAGAA
>NW_006433946.1:4335052-4341347 GCF_000325575.1 Pteropus alecto
AGGAAGAAGAAAAAACACAATTGAAGGCCATGATGTAAAAATTTGCCCAGTGTAAACTGAAAGAAGCCTAACACATGGCTGAGGAGGAGAGAGTGATGGGGAGAGTAGTGAGAGATTGGACTAAACCTGAGAAGCCTTTTAAACTATTGTAATATTTTGGACTTCCCCCTAAAGGCAACTGCAATTTGCTGATATATTTTAAAGACAGGTCTGACCTGATCAATTTTTCATTTTAAGATTGCTTTGGCTGAAAATTAGAGCAGTAATTAGAACGAAACAGGAGAGGAGTCAGGGAGACCAGACAGGAGGCTCTTGACAATATTCCAGGCAAGAAGTGACAATGGGTAGTGACTGGGAATATGGAGAGAAATATTTATGTGACGGAATCCATAAAACCTGGCTAGTGATTGAATAAAAGATGTGGAGTGAGTCGGAGATGACTCTCATGTATCTGGATTTAGCAACTGTGTGGATAATGATGTTGTTTACTGGTATAGTAAATGCCAGAACAGAAACAGACTAGTGGGATGGAAAAGATAATGAATGAGTTCTGTTTGGGACAAGTTGAGTTTCAGTTGCATGTGTGATGTTCAAATGGAAATGCCAAGTTGGCAGTTGAATAAGCAGATCTTAGGGCTCAGGGTGGAAGGTTAGGTTAGCGAGCTCTACTTGAGAGACATAGTTAATTACAGTCTTTTTAATTACTTCTATAGATAGCTAATATCTATTTTGAACTAATTGTAGTCATTGTCTCTCATAGAAGATAATCTTATTTCATGCTTATTTACTGGTTTCTGTAATCAAGAAAGCCATTATAGAGAAGGTAGTATTTGATCTGGATGCCTGAAAGGCAAAGATGGTGATGAAATAGAGGGTATTCTAGGCAAAAAACAAACAAACAAACAAACAAAAAACCTAATTGGTAAAGATGAGTCTTCCAAACTGACTGTAGCAGAAGAATTATATATGTACTCATTACTATGTGCCCAGAATTATGCTAAACCCTGAGACTACAAAGTTGAATAAGGTGTGGGATCTATACTCCTTTAAGGAGCCCTCCCTCAAATTCCAGGCTAAGTTATGAATGCTTCTTCTGTGTTTCTGGAGTACCCTCTGCTCAGTCTTGTGATTGCACTTCGCTATATTATATTGAAAGAATTTGTTTCTTGTATCAGATTCCTCCACTATGACAAGAATTCTTATTTTATTCACCATGTTATCTCCATGTCTAGCATTGTCACTAGTCCTAGTAAATACTCAGTAAATGTTCATTGAAATGAACTGAACTGTAACCAAAGAGCTCACAGTCTTGGGAGGACATGTGGAAGCTAAAGCTGGAAAGAAACATATCAGAAAAATCTCAATGTCAAGAGAAATTGTTAGGATTATATTAGTAGGCAATGAGGTGTCACCAAAAGTTTTGAGCCTGACTTTGAAATAATCAAAGTGTGTTTTGATAATATTGGCCTAGTAGCCACATTAGGATGCAATGGAGAAGGCAAGATGTTAGTCAAAAGGGTTTGTAGCACAGCCTGCTGGCACATAGTAGGCACTCAGTAGATATTTACTGAGAAAATGGATTAAAGTGGGGACATAAAATAAGGGATACATGCAGCTATTAGCTAAGGAATTGAATGCATAATCAGATATCAGGTAGCCCTCTAGAATATTTTTACCAGCAACAGCATTTTGTATATTTTATACTGCAGTAATGTGAAACTGTTATAACAGGGTCTCACTGTAGCAGTATAAACTACTTCATTCCCAAAATCTTTTTAAAAGTTATTTAAATGAATTAATTTTAAAGAGATGATGTTATTTTGCATGATTAATACTTTATCAGGAGTCTGCATGACATCAGGCAAAAGACCTATGCATTGAATGTTTCAATTTAGCAAAAAGGAAGCTTTAATTGTGATTATTGTGTGTAAAATTTTCAGGGATGGGAGACCGGCTATTATTGATCAAAATGGGCATCATTCTGTTCTTTGTTATTTGGTCGTGGAGACTCCTAGACATTTGCATTTGATTATAGCTGTTGCACAGATGTTCTGTTTTCTCTTAACTTGCTCTCTGGTACCAAATATCATAAACAATCAATCAGAACATCAAAGCATCCTATTTCTAGATTCTTTCAGCCCAGAAGCCCAATGATAATAAGCCAGATTATCTCTGGATCTAATTAATGTGTGGATCCAATTTTTGTGCTATATAGGCTTGGTTTTCCTAAGTCAAGCTTGTGTACTTATATTACACTTAGCTGGGTTTTAGAACACTACAATCAAATTGGCCAGTCAAATGGAATGGACAAATTGTATTTAACAAAAACCAATGGAAGAGAAGGGAATGCAATTTTCTCTTTTCATGAGAAGCTACTGTCTTATGTGACTACTATATTCTAGTGAATGTTGTAAGTTTTCATTATGAAGACATTGGATTTATTTGAAATTAGTTTTAAAAAGTCAATACATTTATTCCACCTGGGAGTTATTTTGTGCTGAAAATAGATAGTATTATTTTTCTAATATTGAAATAAGTGCTTCCACTACTAAAACAAATGATGTATTTTCATAGAAGAAAATTGACATGTGTCTAATACAGTTTTATTTTTTATAATTTATTTTATTTGCTTTATATAATTTTATCTCTTTCTTTGTAAATGAAGTTAAAATTGGGTTTTTATTTTTTATTCTGCTTAGCTCTTGTAATTCGGATAATTTTTGCCTCAAAAAAATTTTTGCTGGCTTCTGTACATCCATAATGAGACTATTAACCTTAAGTGAGGCCAAGATGGAAAGCCATATGGTTGCTTAAGCTTTCTTTTGTGAGTAGATTAGAACATGCCCATGTGTTCAAGCCTTAAAGGTAACCAGGAAGAAAGGGACTACTGAAAATCAGGCAGAGTTTACTTAAGAGAGTATCCAACTCTTTTAAACTGGATAATGAGAAGTAAGTTTTCGCCGTCTGTTCTATGCCCATGAGGTAAAATGTACAGTTGACCTTTGAACATTCTTGGGGTTAGGTTGCCAATCCCCATGAAGTCAAAAATCTGAGTATAACTTTTGACTTCTCAAAAAATTAACTTCTAATAGCCTTACAGAGAACATGAACAGTTGATGAATACATAATGTGTAAGTTATATGTATTATATACTCTATTCTTACAATAAAGTAAGCTAGAGCAAAGAAAATGTTACTAAAAAAGTCATAAGAGAAAATACATTTACAATATTTATTGAAAAATACACATATAAGCAGATCCATTCCGTTCAAGCCAGAGCTCTTCAATGGTTAACTGTACATGAATGTGCTAATTTGTGCAAAAAGGAACACGGGAAGGACAAAACATAAAATAATGCAATTGGTTACCTACAAGAGATGTGTAAGAATGGGGTGGAAAAGATAGGGAGAAGGAAACAGAGTAGAAAAGATGGGTTAGGGGGTCACTACTCTGAGTATACTCTTTTGTAGAGTTCTGGTTTTGGAACCATGACAGTGTTTAACATAGTCAAAAATAAATAAATGAAATCCACAAGAATGAGGGAGAATCCAAAATAGAATGAAACAAAAGTAAATGAACCTAATTGTATTTCAAATGGATAATATAACTACTTTGAATGGAAAAAGAAATAAAACAAACAAACCAGAGTAATGTTTGGATACAGTATTTTAACTATATACATTTGAGTTAAAGGTAAAAGACCTATAAACAAATATTAACCCTAGTTAAGTAGGCTTGTTTCTTCACAGTGCTCTAATGAGCAATTCTGTAAATCCTTTGTGCATATTCTAGGAATAAACAAGTAAATATATTGCAGATAATGAGAACCCATGGTCTTATTGTAGAGGAGAGGTACAGATATGGAAAGGGGGAAGAGCAAAACTAACTCTGTGATATTGGATTGGAAGTACAGTTATTAATATATACTCATAGTTTTTAATAGATAGATAGCATAGATTAGATACATGATGTATGGATGGATGGATGGATAGATAGTAGATAGATAGATGACAGATGACAGATGATAGATAGATAGATAGATAGATAGATAGATAGATAGATAGATGGATAGATGATAAATGACACAAACACAGATACAGACACATACATACATGCATACATACAAACATACATACATACATACATACATTTATTAGCTTTGTCTCCTGAAAGGTCTTAGAAACAACAACATAATAATGAGCAAAAAAAAGTGTCAAATATTACTTTCTAAATATAATTTCTTATTAAAAAGAACCAAGACCTCTTGGAGCTGATTCTAGAGTTGAGCAAGAGAAAGAAGAAAATGAGCCTTGAAATAATTTGTTGTGCCAAATAGTAAGAGAGATCGAAATAAGTGGATTAGCCATAAAATAAAATGAGAATAACAATGGATTAATCCTTAGAATAAAATAAGCATACATGAGTCAGTATTAATATAAATATATCTCTTGATCTTTCTTTTAACATTTATTTATATTAATAATGAATCATAGAAACAATATTAATATAAATAGATGTTTGAATAAATAAATTGGAAAGAAGAGAAAGCTTTCTCTTGCAATGAAATTCAAACTGATAAATGTAGAAGGAATAATATGGTGTACTGAAAAGAGTACATCCTCACTTCTGCGGTATTCTTGAAAAAAAAACAACAACTCATAACTCGAGTCTAACCAAAAAGAAATAGCAGATAAACACAACTGAGAAACATTCTACAAAATAAATACTTGGTTCTCTTCAAAGATGTCAAGGTCATGAAAGACAAAGAAAGGTTAAGAACTGTCCCAGATTAGAGATGAAAAATACATAACAAGTAAATTCAACAGGAATTCTAGATCAGATTCTAAGACACAAATTTTTCTTTTGCTAGAAAAGACATTAGTGAGACAACTAACAAAATCTGAATAAGGTTTAGATTAGGGAATAGTATTATATCAATGTTAGTTTCCTGATTTTGGTGATTGTACTATGGATAGGTAAGAGACTATCCTTATTTTTAAGAAATATACATTGAAATAGGGATAAAGGAACATCAGATCTGCAACTTTTTCTTAAAACATTCAGAAAAATAAAAAAATGATATATTGATATACACATGTCCACATATATAAAATTTTTACACATGCCATACTTATATAGATAGACTACAAAGGTGGTAAGTGAAAAACATGTAAGGAATCTGAGCATCAGGATGAAAGAATGTGGGAATTGTTTGCACTATTTTTTGCAACTTCTCTTTAAGTCTGAAATTAAGTCAGAATAAAAAATTAAAAATTAAAAAATTAAAAATGTGAAAACTAAGGTCATTAAGATTTTAACATATATTAATACTATAAGATAAAAAAGGCTAAAACTCCAATGGTAGATTTCAGGCATCTGACAGCATATCAAAGAGATCATAGGAAAGGAAGAAGATAGTGGTTCTGGGTGTTTTCAATACATCTGATATCACACTCTTCTGTGTAGGACCAGCCCTAATATAGTCAACCAAAATGTCACAAATACTTTCTGCTCTAAAGCAAGCTCAAAGCTCATTATAAGATTAATTACTCAAGTTGGCAACCTGGCTTCTTAGCCCAAAGCCACTTTGGCTCTATATACATAAGGACTTCCAATTAACTTACATTTACATAGCACCTTCCACTTTAGGATGTCTGTGTTTTAATTAAGTTCATTTTTTAAAACATCCATGGAAGATTGAAACATAATATGTCTTTTTCATAGATGAGTAAAATGATTCAAAGTATAGCACCATTGTCAGCTAGCAAGCAAAAGTCAGTAACAGAATGACAAGCGAGGTTTCTGCCTTTACTTTCTGTAACTGAACAGAAACAGTTTTACAACTGGACTTGGATGGACTCTTCCTCTGCTGTGTCTTCTGTAGAGCTGATTTAAAACCAAACCACCAAGAGCCTAGGTATCCACAATTTTTTGGAAATGTGTTTGGCTTTACATGGTCTGCCATAATCTCTTTCCCAACTGGCTTGATATTCTCTCTTATGGATGCTGTAGGTTGGATTGCAGTGCTGAGTGGAAGGATGGACTAGATGGCCTTAAAAGTCTCTTCCAAATATAAGATTTTCTAATTCTATGATTTAATTTTGGTGATTCGATTTCATGACTTTGGCTATCGCCAGATGAAATTATGTAGACATTCTGCCTTTCATCTGCCCTCAGATATATATCAACTCGTCCCTATTCAAATTCATCACATAAGTCAATGATTAAGCACTCATTTACATGTGATATTCTACAAAGTTCTAAGGGCTCTGACTCACAAATATGAGTAACAGAG
>NW_006433946.1:4341507-4345602 GCF_000325575.1 Pteropus alecto
GCAGGAATTATAGTAGAGATGGACACATCCAGTTGTCATAGCTTGAGGACACTAAGAGTAATCAGCCAACTAACTCTCCATGTCCTGATTTCAAGGCCAGAAGCAACCTTTGGAGTATAATTTCATGTCCCTTACAGACTGAATGATAGAATGAGAATAGGCTATTCAATGCTTACTATGTATAAGTCTAAGTACTTTACACATATTAACTACCTTTAATTCTTGCAGCAACCCTATTAGGTAGGGACTAACATTATTGCCCTTATTTAACAAATGAGAAATCAAGGTATGCAGAGTTTAAGTAATTTTTCCAAGGTCAGGTAGTAAGTAATAGCATGGGATTCAAACTCAAGTAAGCTGGCTCCAGGGCTATAATGTCTATTATGTCATAGTGCCACTGCAAGTATGTAGGCCACTTGACAATTATACTACTTTCTGTAATCAATCATCCAGCTGCTTCTAAAACTAAAGCCAAAAAACAATGTGTCTCTTAATAATTTACCAAATGAAACATCTTTAACAGGGTCTGAGAGATTATTATATCTCTTTGGTCAATTCATCCTCCACTCACAACTACTATTCCAGACCTTATCCAATTCTCTTCAATCTCCATCATCTTCCCCTCTCCCTCATTCACAAAGGATGATATCATCTCCTACTTTGAGAGGAATAAAAGCTATCATATGTCAACTTCTACATCTTCCCAACATCAAATATATCACTCTACCTCTGTATGCATCCAGTCATCTTTCAGAGCTGATCCTCTCCTGTGTTTTTGTGTCCTATCTCTCGTACCTTCACAGGAATATTATACCATCAACTATAATTTTTCTATTCTATAAATATAACTTCATCCTTTTAACTGAATCCTTCCTACTAACTTTCATATATTCTCAGCCTATCTAATAAGAACAACTAAAACCTCTCAACCTCACTTCCCCCTCGAGCTATTAAGCTATTTTTTCCCTTTCTTTCTGACAATTTCTCAAAAGAGTTGTCTATCTTTCCTGTTTCTATTTTCTCTCCCCCACTGCTCCCTCAATTCACTCCAATTTAAGTCACATCCACCTCACACTACCAAATCAGCTTTAACTATCACCAATTACTTCCATCTAACTGTAACACAGTTTTTATTTCTCTTACCTAACCTTTAAATACCTTTTGATGCTGTTGATCACTTCTTTCTTATTGAAATGTTCTCCTGCCCTGACTTCCCTTAGATCATGTGCTTCTGGTTTTCCGCCTACACTTCTAGCTGCTCTTTCTCTGTCTTCTTCACCAACTTCCCCTCTACCAGACATTATATGTTCCTCAAGGCTGGTATGTACCTAGGTGAATATAAAATACCATATTTTTCTCTTAATTTGTTTAAAATACATGTGACTACTAAAAGCAAAAATTATAGCTTTGTCTAGTGGGGTTTATATTGTATGTAAATATAATACTTAAGACAACTATAACACAAAGGATGGTGGAGGGGAGGTTAATGGACCAATGTGGTTTCAAGGTTCTACATTTTTCATAAAGTTAAAGATGTATATTATAATCTCTGGAATAGCCATTAAAATAATACAGAGATATAACTAAAAAAACAATAGCTAAATTGAAATGAAGTTTGAAAATATTTAACTAATCCAATGAGAGGATAAGAAAAAGGGAATAGAGGCACCAGTAACTGAGAAGACCCAATAGAAAATAATAAAATGGTAGACTTAACATGAATGCAACAACATTCATAATTATATGAAATGTTTATTTTAATAAAGTACGATTTATCAATCTTTGCCTTTATGGATCAGTTTATTATTTGTGCTTCTCTAAGCAGTGTAGCTGAAAGATATTCAGGACTAACTCTGAAGCCCATTTTTACAGCCATTGTGCTGCCTTCCAGTATCTGTGCTCCAGGAGATCTATGCTCTCAACCTTGATGAGAGAGAACTGTACAGAAAGTCTGCAAAAGAAAAATCCCAGGTTTCCATATAAAAAAAGAAATCCCAAGGGTCCAGAAATACCTAAAGAATCTAATAACACAAGGGACTGTTCCTGTCCTTGGGAATGACTTAATGATCCATAACCAACGAATTATATAAAGTTCTATAACCAGGACACAGATGTTGATGGTGTGGATTTTCCCCTTAGGATTTAGGAGAACAAGAACCAGATAGAGCCACCATCAACCCTATGGCAACACCAGCCTTACTCTAATCATTGCTTCTGGAGATATCTAGGCAGTGTAGCTCAAGTTAAATTAGAACAGCAAAATTCTTGCAGAGCAGTGAGTATCTACTGATTGATTTTTGGTCTGAATCCAATTAATCAGTGAATTTCATGTATATTGAGATTCTCAACTTCTTGACCTTCTTCATCCATCCACATACTAGCTCTTGTTATATCTTTATGCTATCTATTCTACGTCCATTCTGTTAAACTAATTAGCAATCATCCTAGGACTTCTGATTTTCTTTTCACCCTAAATCTCTCAGTGTTCCTGGATCTTGTTTCTGTGGTAACAACTAGCATTTGCTTCTGTGACTTTCATTTGATTTCCTTACCTGTAACTTACCCTGTAGCACACTGAAATATGACTTTTACCTCCCTCTTAAGCCTCATACCCCCCATCACAATAGAACTGATCTTTCCAAGGTTAAAAAAGGCCTCCAAGTTGTTAAACACAGTGGAAATTTTGGGGTTCCTATGTCTCAGCAATGTTTGACACTGTTGACCATTATCTTCTTGAGAAAAAAAAATGTTTCCCTTGGCTTCCCTTATACCAACCCTCTGAATTTCTTCCTCCTCCATGTTCACTTTGCTAATTTTCTTTACAGGTTCTTTTCCTCTGTGCGTCAGTTAGATGTTTGTTTTTATTTGGGCTCTGTCCTAGATTTTATGTTTTTGTCAGTGTACACAATTTTCCAACAGGGTCACAATTGCCCCGGCAAATGCGAGCTATATGTTTGTATCTCTCACATCTCTGTCTCCATCCTTGATCTTCTCTATGCATGAGGCAAGTCTATTAAAATGTCTATTGAGCATGTCCACTTAACCCCCAAAAGAGCTCAAAGAGTTCACATTCATCATGCCAAAACTTAATTGCCATTTTCTTACCTACCACATCAAGCCAGCTCTTCCTCCTTCTGTTCTCTGTCTCAGTGAGTTGCACCACCAAATACACAATTGCAATTCGGCAATGGTCAGAAACCTGAAAGTCTTCCTTGATTCCTTTGTCTCCCTCATTGACACCTCTATTCAATCACCAAACCCTATCAATTCTTTCTCTTACTCTCGCTCTCTTCATGCTCCCTCTCTCTCATCTGGCTATTTTAATCTGCACTACAAATACCATAGTCCAAGCCACTAACATCAGTTGCATGGATTACCACAATATCATCATAGCTTGTTTTTTTTTTTTTTTACCTTTAGTTTTGCTCCTACTTAAATAATTCCTCAGATTGCTGCCAGAGTCATCTTGATAAAATTTGAAGCATTAAATCTTTCAGTGGTTTCCCATTGCATTAGGGGATGTTCAAAACTCTTTAATGTGAAATCTAAACACTTAGAATTAGGGGAATCTGAGATTATCTGGGTTTAAACCTTGGATATGTTAATAACTAGCTAAGTGATATTGGGTTAACCTCACTGAGTTTCTGTTTCCTTATCAGTAAAATGAGAATAGTAATAATGATAACAACAATGACAATAAATGCCTCATTGTGTTGCTGTAAGGTTTTAATAAAATTGCAAATGAATAAAGCACTTTAAAATGCTTTCTTTCATAATTAAATAAATGACTGACTTCTTTGTTGTTTTAGTTGTTATTGTTATTATTCAACAAATTTTTTTTTTGGATTTTTACTATGTGACAAGAACCTTAGTAGATAATGACAACTCAATTTTGAACAAAATAGACAAGGTTGCTGCCCTCAGGGGACTTGATTTACAATCTTAGCCAATTTTTTTACCTCCGACAAACTTACACTTTAAATTGTAGTATTGTAGTCACTATATGCTGTTTTTCTGGTGCTGCCCCACTCCCTTTCTGGGCATTTAAATACCTTTCTGTTTTTAAAAACATTCTCTTTGAGTCCTCCTTATATA
>NW_006433946.1:4346206-4354411 GCF_000325575.1 Pteropus alecto
TGATAGACAACAGTCTAGTTTCACTCTTTTGCAGGTAGCTTTCCAATTTTCCCAGCACTATTTTTTGAAGAGGCTTTCTTTTCTCCACTGTATGTTTTTGGCTTTTTTGTCGAAAATTATTTGCCTATATAAACATGAGTTTACTTCTGGACTCTCGATTCTGTTCCACTGGGCTGTGTTTCTGTTTTTCTGTCAATACCATTTTGTTTTGATTTTTGTCACTTTGTAGTATAATTTGAAGTCAAGCAGAGTGATGCCTCCAGCCTTGTTCTTTTTTCTCAGGATGGCTTTGGCTATTCGGGGTCTTTTGTGCTTCCTTACAAATCTGATGATCTTTGTGTTCTATTTCTTTAAAAAATGTCAGTGGGATTTTTATGGGGATTGCATTAAATCTGTATAATGCTTTAGGTAATAAGGTCATTTTTAACTATGTTGATTCTTCCAATCCAAGGACACAGACTATTTTAGACTATTTTGAATAAAGACTCACAGGAGTAATTAATGCTATTCTAACTACTAAGAAACAGCTATCTGGTAGTCTGAGAGTTGGCATCATACCCTAAATTAGACCTCTAGCTGTACGCCATCTTATTGAAGAAGTACTTGCATGGCTCTTTCCTAAGAACAATTAATTTCATAGCTCCACACACCATTGTAAGAGAGAGTAATAGGCTGTACTGCTCAGAAGAATTTCAGAAATTATTGGAAATGGTGGGCTCTCAGAGTCTGTTGGCCATAGCCAACTTAGTATGCTTAGAGGTAAGCATACTAAGATCAGCAGTGACAAGGCTACCAAATTTGATAGGCATTCTTAACCAAGTTCTAGCCCTTATCAAGTTTCCTAGCTGTAAAGACACATCAATGTTTTGAAAGACACATTCACATATGGCAATCACCTCTGACTGTAATATAGTCCTAAACATTACATTACAAAATTTTTTCCTAGAAGATCAATATATAAAATAGAAAAAATAGAGCTACTCTCCCTAGTTCCCTTCCCATCCCCTCAATTTAATGGCCCCTAAGGGTAAGGCAGAAAGATCACTGTACTAGTTATCAGAAAACAGACTCATGGAATCCCAGAATAGAAATGGAACATAGAATAATTCAATCCAACCATTCACCTTGTGCTTGAATTCTCTTCTACAACAAGAACACTCCAAGCTCTTTCTCCCACAGCCTTTCTGCTCTTAGACAAGTCATTTTCTCTTTATAGACTTCAGTTTCTCCATCTGTAAAAGAGATGTTGGAGTAAATACACTCCAAGATCTTTTCACTTCATAAAAACATGATTCAGTAGTACTAAGAATATATAGGAATCCTGACCCAGAAAGCAGATCATAAAACCTGTTTAGTTTAGTATTCCATGCAACTAGTAGTCCAAAAGAAATAAGATCTGATCCATTCTATGTATCAGGGATTCTGAAACTCCTCTGGATTATTATGCAAAACTGGAGTATTCTTCTGGTAATGAAGCCCATAGGTTTTTTGTTTGTTTTGTTTTGTTGTTTTACTTTGTGTTCATTTATTACAATATTTTACACTTAAAAGGAAGAACTTAGAGTTTTTTGTACAATTATTTCTTTTGAGAGTGATATTTCTGTTCCAACTTTGGAACAATGTTCTAGAGCACTCTGAATCTCCTTTGTGTATTTGAATGTAGAATAAGTTTTCTTTTTTTTTTCATTTTTCAAACTTTCATCTTCTTTGGCTCTCCCTAACAAAAGCTACAAGTGTTCAGTACATGGACATCAATATGGTGCTTAAGAGGTACAATATTTCCCAAAGTTTCTTTGTTATATAAGGATTTTTTAATTTTTTATTTCATTGCGGTAAGAATACTTAACATGAGATCTACTCTCTTAACAGATTTTTAAGTATACAATACAACTTTTATTAATTAAAGGACTGGAATGAAATTTTAGTGGCACATTGATGACTACTTTCCCAGTGGGCCTGCCACTTTAATAAATCAGAGATGAGAGACTTGATATTGTCCTAACTTAAGTGATGATTTAGATCCTACTCTTTTCTTCCATCTATTTTCAGAGTTCTTGTGAGAATACCCATACCTAAGATATGTAATCAAAATTTGCCTGGAACTCTCCTTAGTATGTTTATTTATTGTAGCAAAAATTCTGAAATCATTTATATGCACCGTAGGACTGAGCAAGTGAGTAAATGTGTTGATGTTGTAGGGTGTCAGAGTTATGACCATGGAAGAAGGGAAATACAATTAATGGAGAAAGACAAAATTGAGATTGGAGATATCAATACGATATCTTAGCAATGATACTACATTATAAATGAGCATGTTTAGTATCCAGATCTTGATTTCCAAATATCATTCCCCATTAAAATGAACTATGACTTTTTGGAGAAATGGTTGATGCCAGGGTTAGTGGAAGAAAGACACAAGATGAGTCTGAAATCTTGTTTTCCTAGAAAGTAAGAAAGTAATAAAATACATTTATATATTTTACATATATTGTGACTATACACACATTATATATAACCTCATCAGTGAAGGGGAGAAAGAAAATGTATGCCTCTGGATATGCTTCCCTTAAATGGGCTCAGCACTTCCCCTATAGTATGTAGAGAGGTCTCACTTGAATCTAATTATGAGGAAACATCAGAGAAACCTAAATTGAAGTACATAGTATAAAAAAACTGAACTACCTTTTTTTTAAATGTCAATGTCATAAAAACAAAGTAAGGCTCGGGAACTGTTTCAGATTAAAGACTAAAGAGACATGATAACTAAATGTAAAACATGAGATTGGACAGAATTCTGTACAGGAGGGGGGGAAATGCTGTAAATGAACATAACTGAGTCAGCTGACAACAGTAAAATATGGACCATAGGTTAGATAAAATATTTTATCAATATTAAATCTCCTGAATTTGGTAAGTGCACTGTGCTTATATAAAAGAATTTCCTATTCTTAGGAAAGACACACAATAGTTAAAGACTTATGAGGCATATTCTCAAATAGTTCAGAAAAAATGTTTACTTAAATGTGTGTGTGTATATAGAGAGAGAGAGGAAGAGAGAGACAGAGACAGAGGCAGAGACAGAGAGACAGAGGCAGAGACAGAGAGACAAAAACAGAGACAGATGAAGATATAATAATAAATGTGGCAAATTATTAAATATTAGTGAAGGGTAAAGCCAAGTAAAAGCCATCAGAAGTTTTCTTTGTTGTCCTTGCAACTTTCCTGTAATTTTGACATTAGTTCAAAAGAAAACATTTTAAAAATTGACTGGTGTTGTTATTTATCCTAATTTTAAATGATAAGTAGAATATATTTTAAAACTTTCTTGCCCAGGAAAATAATTTACTGGGAAATGCTTTTTATCCAAATGTATCCATTTTATTTGCAGTGAAAAGAAGGATGAGGTGAAATAAGTGAAGCACTGAACACATAGCGATCCACTTAAAAGCAACCCATTAAAAGCTGAGGAAAAATTTCCTACTCAGTAGAAGGATATGAATCACAGAATTTTGCTCCTGCACACACACACACACACACACACAATCTATTTATATATAACGTCATTAACTTTTTCCCTTAGTTAAAGTCACTGCCTGGCTAAACTCTATTAATATTTTTTCCTGTAAAACAGCAAGCAGAGCAGTGGATTGGGAATCAAGAAGACCTGGGTCCAAGTTCCAGCTCTATCACTTACTAGTCACATAGGTTTAACTCTCTAACTTCAGCCTTCCCATCAATACAATGGGGATAATGATATGTTCAGGAGCACATAGGTTCTCTGCAAGCACAATTGTAGTTGACCCCCTCATGAAAAGTTATGTGAAGCTGTTAGTAAATGTTGGGCTTTCGTATCAACTTGTCTTTCTGTTTAATCTGATCAATCTTTAGGGTGGAGCTTGTCTATAGGAGTTACATATTCCTGAGAGGAATTTGAGAAGCTGCTTTCAAGAGTAGTAAATTCTTAACAATCAGTTGCAATGAATTTACTAACCTGTGCATATTAGGGTTATTTTACTTTTTGCGTCTGAAATTCTCCAAGTAATCGTGGTGTTGGTCCAGAGCGTGACAATATAGAAAACAAAACTCATTTCCCTTCTGGAGCTTTCTTGAATACTGTTGAGATCTATCTCTTTCATTTACTGACAGATACATTTTTTTTCTTCCTGTTAGCTCTGCTGAACATGTTTTCCTATGAGAAAGAAGAAACTGAATTGTATTCCACCTTCAGCAGCAACAGTTTCGTCACTTAGACTGTGACTGCTGAATCTTGATTCTCAGGATATGGTGAGATAGGGCGATAACTTCCAAATTGCTGACTAGCTATTTTCGGACTTATAAATTTGTGGCACAACTAACTTGTAAATCAATGCTTGTATAAATGTATCTGATACTGAAACATAAAAATCTGTCTTTTTAACTATTGAGTCTTGTTCACATTAAAATTATAATGTTCTCTAATTCTTTATCTTCTCTTCACATTTTCTGCCATTTATGAAACAAGCAGGATTAACTACCAGAGAGAAAATGAAATGTAGGCTATCCATAGCATTTACACACTTTTGTGCATCTTCAATGTCTTAAATAATTTTTCCACCAAAATCTTTGTCCACGGTAATTTTCTTTAGTTGTAACTATAGTGTTTTATGATGGGGGAAAGCATAGTTTGGAATATTAAGTAGCAAGCTAGGGGAATGAGTGCTGTGGTTCTGATTCCTAACATCAGTGCTTCAATTCAATCATCTGTAAAATGGGATTAAGGCTACAGATAACATGTAAGTAAAAATTCATAATCATGTGCAATGTGATATAAATTCAAAATGATAAGAAACAGGCCCTCTAAGATTCCTGTCTAGAAGGAAGACTGCTGGATTCAGAAAGCCCAAGGTCCAGCCTAAACCAACTAGTAGATATCAAAGTAATACTCCTCAAAATGCAGCAAAGCTGTTATGTGACACTTTAACTCCCTGGTATAAGAATTAGAAGGTCTATTAGTTTTCTACTGCTGCTGTAACAAATTACCACAAACTTAGTACCTTAAACAATAGTAAAATTATATTTGTTTTGATAAACAACCAATAACAGGTATAATGATACACATAAAAGAGGTATAGTCCATGATTCAAATAAAAAACACATTTTTTAAAGCCTAGATGCTTGTGATATAATAGATAACACAAAGAAACTAGAAACAGACTATTTCTATACACACAAAGACAAAATCATTATAGAACCACATCACTTGTAACTTTGGGCAGAACTAACTAATTGGGGTCCTGGCCCACAGCAGCAAAGACATGGAAAAATCTTTTCCTGTCAGTGGGCAGAGTTATAGCTGCTTGGTTTGACAAAAGTTAGGGTCAGAATAGTTTAGAAAGGATACCGAAGCCACACATGGAAAAAAAAAGTTCTATAAAAAAATTATTTACATTCATAATCATAATTTCATGGTTCTGAGAAGAACTTGGGTTTCACGCATATATATTAGTGCCTTCCTCACCCACTATGAGATCTGACAGTTTGCATATCCTTCTAATCTGATAGATCAGAATGATGGATTCAAACCAGAGACTATCACTGAATGAATACACGAGAAAAAGGAAAAAAACAACATCTTGGAATTCCTCTCCCTGAACCACCCATATAGCTGAGCTAGCCTTTCAGTTTTTATACGTCCTATTTAAATGTTGTCTAAACAGTTCTTACTGAGGGGCCCCAGAGTCTGTAGAGTCATCAAATCAGCTCTGGTACTCAAGGTGAGCAACTTGTACTATACATTCCAGGGTGTAGCAGACAATGGCTTGTCATTATGATACAATCCTCAGGGGGTGGGGGACTTCATATTTGAGTTACAACAAGGGATGTGCTGTGGTAGAAACAGTTTGTGCCCAAGTTTGTATTTTAATGCTGAGGTCATTACATCTGTAAAGAAGACAAAATTCTCAAATATTTTGTTTCATGTAACATTTTGCTCCAGAAGTACTTGTTTTCCGCTGATTCCACTCAGCCACATTGAAGGCTTTGTTTACACTGCAATGATTAAAATTTGATAGCAAAAATTGAAAAAAATCGGGAACAGGGCACAGCATGGTAACTCTTTCAGGGTTAGAATTAATATACAGAGATGTTCATTCTAACTCTATAGAAAAACTAGGTGTGAGTCAAACTATAATGATGGAAATAACTAGTCAATTGAGTCCAACAACTGATCGATCACTATCAAATTCCAAGTGGGTAAAGCCTGGGATTTTTCTAACAAGTTGTGTTATTATAGATATTTGAAAGACAAACTTTCTCCCTAAGATATATTTCTATCTATTTTTTTCTAACATGTAGTGTTTCTAGTACACTTAGTATATGCTTGATAGTTCTTGATACACTAAGCTCTTCACAAAAATATGTTGTTTTTTCCATAGACTCCTAGAGGACAGAAATATAGAAGGTCACCTATTTCTTTACTCTGCTATTTCTTACACTGCCGTTTCTACTAATGTCTAGAATGTCATCTAAGCTAGAAAAGACTGGAATAATTTTGAAGTCACAGGTGAATCTCTGGCCCTTTCAAAACACATTAAAGTTCTTGATAACTGAAACAAACATGTGAATCAAAATGTCAGAAACGTAACCTATAGCACATCCTTACATGTCTCAAATGTTACTGTCCCTTACAGGATTAGTAGGTTGTGATCTCTTAGTAACAATTTTTCGATACGTATGGCATATATATCAGCATACTCCTCGTTCAAGTAAGGGGAGGCTGTGGCCTGAGCAGTAGACAGTGAAACATTGTTCATTAGCTGCTTTCTATTATAAGAAAAAACCATGACGGCAAAGAAGTATCTAAGAAAACTGTTCAAGGCAAGAAAGCAATACCTGAATGAAGTCAAGACATTTCTCTTGGTAGTGTTGCTTCAGCAGCCAGTTAGAGAGATGAATGTTTTTTCCAGAATATGAGTAGCATTGGGTTTAGCTCTTCAATCTTCTGATGTCATGTAATAAAGTAATTGAATATGTACTATTAGACAATATATAAGAGAGCATGGAAGTTTCATCAGGGATTTATTAAAGAAAAACTGGTATGAGAAAAAACAACTCGTGTAAAGAAGAAGAAGAAGAAGAAGAAGAAGAAGAAGAAGAAGAAGAAGAAGAAGAAGAAGAAGAAGAAGAAGAAGAAGAAGAAGAAGAAGAAGAAGAAGGAAAATACTTCAGAAGTAAGAACATCAATTTGAATGTCACAGAAACCAAAATTGTTATCTCCGAGAATAAAAATACCATTGATAATAAAACTTATTGTTTTGACTTTTCCCAGAATTTACAAAATGAGCTATTGTTATGTAAAGGCTCCAGGGTAAAAAATGCATACATCTGAATGACTCTCTAGACCTCTCCTTCAGTTCTGTTATTAACACTCAATGTAGATTTATGAGGACAGAGAAATAAGACTTAGCAAAGCTACAGTGAATGGATTTGTGGGGTAAGCCCTAGACTGGATGATTAAGGTAGAGTTAAGAGGGAGTTAGCTGTGTACTTTCTAAAGGAAACTAGAAGTTAGCCAGGAGGAATTTTCTAGAACTTGCCTTCATTTTATGACAAAGAATTATTCTCTGTTTTAAATAAATTTAATATATTTGAATGAATGACAATCTTAGAAATTGAACAGACTATTCCTCAAAGAGTTTTTTAAAAAGAATGATAATTTTCTATCATATTCCAAAAACAAATACATTTTATTCATTCAATAAAGACCATATAATGCTCATGAAATTGCAAGGGGAAACAACAATCTTGCCAAGTACAAATAGAAAGGTAAAATGCCACGCCTCTTTACAATTCTTTTCTTTTTCCAAGTGCTAGAAGTGTTGGCAGACATGTGCATACAGGGCCCTGATAATAAGCAAATGAACACATTTAACCTCTGGGCCAGATGAGCTGTATGGAAGAGTCATTTCAGATTGTGAAATGTCTAGGGGAAGTCACGTAAGATGTGAGTACAAAGTAGGCTGGTATTCATCAACTATTAGATTAACCAGCTTCTAGGAAATGCATTACCATCCAATTAAGGATTTTCTAAAAGGAAAAAGAATAAGATAATTTTGTTTCAGTGAGCTATTGCTTTTGGAAAGTGTATTTCATGGAAAGCAAAATTATTGAGTTAGGAGACATTTATGGTGATAATCTAGACAAAGTTGCTAAATTTACGAAGGGGTA
>NW_006433946.1:4354475-4377662 GCF_000325575.1 Pteropus alecto
GCCTACCTAAGCAGTGCTGGATCTATATGTGCTTGGGTAGAGCTGTTTGAGAATGTTCCGACTGCCTTCTTGAATACTTTTCCAGATTTTCTTCCTCTGAAGACCTCATAATTCTTATTCACAATACAAAATAAAAGCTCCCTGACATTTCTACTCAGAGCATTTTATGAGGAAAGCAGAGTGGATGGTGAAGGTAATAGTGAGGCTAAAGTCAAATCAGGGGTAATTCAAATTTACTAATGACCTAGTCTCATGTGAAACAAGGTGTGTTCTTCCCATCTGAGCATAGGGCTGTGATCATCTCCTTTTTCTCTTGCATAAAATATATTTTGCTCAATAGCTATATTCCCATTTAATAATCCAAGTAATGAATTAACAGAGTGCTAAATTAAAGGAATTACATGTGTAATGCTATTAATTATTTCTTCATCATGAAAGAGTGCCACCCATAGCCTTAAGCTATGTATTCTATTTTGCTTTTATACTCAATGCTATTTCACTAACAGTTGGAAGAGAAATAGCCTTTCTATGGCAAGAAATACCTTATTCTGCCACTCACTAGCTGTGCAACTTTGGACAATATGCTTAATTTCTCTGAGTTTCAATTTCCTCATGTATAAAACACAGTTCACAGAAAGAGTTAAATAAGATAATTAAGCAAAAATGTTCGCCATGTAGTAGGTGTTGTATGTCTACCATAGTTGAATATGAATATTTGAGAAAGCATTATATTCTAATACCAACCTAGAATAGGTTTATGGAGAATGAAATAAAATAGAAACAGAAATGTTCTTTTTCAGGTTCATAAGCTAATTTAAAACAATGGAAGAGCAGAGTAATAAAAACATAAATAACGTAACCCTGCCCTGTACAATAAGCTTGGGTTTTCCACTAGATAATTAATTACTTGTTCCTATATAAGATTATATGCGAATCAAGTATCTTAAGCTTGCACAGCCTTGGGTGCTTTATAGATAGCATGGGTATTAATGGATATTAAAGTCATACATACATATCCATACATATAAGTGCACATATACACACGTACTCATGTATAGGAGCTTGCCATGAGAAACTCTAACCTGATGCTACATTTTGTTTAAACTATGAGATATTTTATTGTCTGTACCTTTTGAATCTCTACTTGCACCCTCTATACCAGAGGCTATCCTGTTTCTCAGTCAGTGATTATTGGTTTTAAGGAACAGAAACCTATTTAAGCAAGCTTAAACAAAAAGGAATTTAATATAAGCCTGCAACAATCTCATGGAAATCCAAAGGCAATCAATAAAGCCTAGTCAGAATCCTAAAAACTGGAAATTTACCTGTTAAGTCAGAAGTCATGGTTGTTCACTCTGTCTCAAAAAAAAAAAAAATCCTCTCTCATTTCTGCTTCTCTGCTTCCTCTTTCTCTTTCAACTCACTTCCTCTGCTTTCATATGGTCCAATTTAGCTAAAGTAATTATTTAGGTCAATCATCCATTCATTTTCTAACTAGATCTATGCATCTTATTTCAAATTTTTGAGAAAGAGCAGTGGTTAGCCAATGGATTGGCATCTTGAGATGTGTCCAATTAGGTGTATCGAGGTCTGGGGATGTGGAGCACAAAGTTACTGAAGTACTTCATCCTTGTGAAAGGAACTAGCTATGCTAAAAGAAGTTGGGCAAACAACTCAGCATATCTTTGCTGCTCTCAAAGCCATGACTTTTCAGGTGAAACAAACCTGGAAGCCATGAGTTTTTCTTTTTCCAAATGTAATAAGCCTAGAAAATATGGCATTACACACTTACTGGTTTATGCTAAACTTGACACATAAAACATTCTCATCATACCAGTTACATTAGATCATCACTGAATCATTTTTACCCTAAAAACTTTCTAATCCAATATGTAGGATTCAGTAGTTCATTGGTTAGTCCAAGTGATTGAATTAACCAATCATTAAAATATATTGTATATCTTATTTTATTTTAACAAATATATTTTTTATAACAAGTCGATTAATGAATATTTTGTCCCTTCTAGGGTCCAATGAATGGATTCCATGATTTTTATTCTAACCCCCAGTCTTTTCCTTAGGTATGGATTGACTTTTGGTGTCTCGTACTACCTTGCTTGCACAAGCCGCCTCCATAAAAATTTCCAGCCTGGGTCCCTTTAAAATGGAATAAAAATTTAAAAAGACTTATGAGAGGAAATGATATAATATCTGAAATTTGCTTCAAAATAATTGCGGCAGTGGAGTAGGTAGAGTATAGTTGGACAAGATTGGACAGGTATGGATAATTGTTGAAGCTGGGTGATGAGAATACCATGTTAATTATACTAGACTCTTTAATTTTAGATATATTTGAAATTTCCCTTTAGAAAAATAAAAAACAAAGCGTGAAGCAGTCTGAATGTAGAATCTTCTTATTACAATTTTCCCCATCTTGTACTTTTTTCTCACCCATGCCTAATTTGACAGATTTTTTAGCACCCTGCCTTCGTCGAGTCTTACAAAAGCACCCAGCCTAAATTTCACTGAATCAACTCACTTTGCATTCATATTTTGTCCGTTTATATAATATTTAATTAAATCACATAATTACATTATTATGTACAACTGGTATAAATTTGGAACATCAACTAATTTTCAGTAAGCATACAACTCAAATGGTTGAAGCAGAAGTACTTGAGCAAACCAGACATTTCTAACCACGCTACTTCTAACCACATACTACTAACCACTAGCAGCTAGTATAACATGACCATTGGTCACTGGGTCTTACTGAGTGTCAATTAACTCAGCAAACTGATTAAGTGGAAGTTTGCTAAGAGAGAATCTACTGTAATGATGTTGTTGTTATTTTTATATGTTCTTCTACATTTTTCAAACTTGAATTCTAACTTCAATTAATCCTTTTTCATGATCTCAAACTTGGGACAGTTGAAGACTTTATACTTGACTCAAATGATCTTCCGGAGTATAATGGAGGCAGTGGGACCAATTCTTTCAATTACTTAGAGTTGACAAGCGAGTGGAGTGGGGATGTTTAATTTTCCTATTCTTATTATTGTGTTTTTTCTGCTTTCTCACAACTCTGATTTAGCTTGCTCACTTAAAAAAAAAAAAATAGAAGTTAGGTTGTTTTATGGACATAGGCTTTGGCAAGAAGCCTGATTACATTTGCTAAGCCTCCTAGTAGCAATTTCAAGGAATTAATTAAAATGCTGAGACCAGAGTACCTTACCCAGAAAGATAAAAAATGAGTGTACTAGTGGTCCCCAACTCTAAGTTTCTGCAATCATTTGTAGAAATACCTTGAGGAAGTAAGTCAGTTTTTATTGCACTATGCAGGATGACAAAAGGTGATATGACATATAATTTTTTGTAATGATAAAACTGTAGGGACCCAAATTCCCTCTTTCTCCTTCTCTCTCCATGACACCTTATAAAGCTGATTCCAGAATGAACTAGTCAAACTGCACGTTGTGTTTCTTTTATTAAACTCATAGTCGTAGATGTTGGAAAAGGCTGCTTTCCCTTTGTTTAACCACTTTAGTATAACTAACTCATGAACACACAGGAGCAAGGTAATTTACTCTTCCATTTTCCATCTCGGGTGTGCAGCAGCAGCATGCATTCTGAGTCACACAGAGTCTGGTCTTCAGAATGTGTGCTGTAAGCTCAGAGGGGCTAATAATCAAATGAGGCTGCTAACAAATGGCAATTTATAATGCTGAAACTAATGAGAGGTCAAAGAACTAAACTCTGCAAAGAGTTTTAATTATCCTGTCCTTCGTGACTCCACAAGAACATTTTTAAAGGAACACTGCCACCAGTATTCAACTGGTACTTTTAGTTTCATTAAGAAGATTTACATAACCTATTACACAAAAGGGAAATATGCACTTTCTTTCCAAGTAGAACAGAGATCTAAAACTTTCTTTTCAAGGCTGAAAAACAAGCACTGTCAGGGTTTAATGTTCAATTAGAATATCATTCATGGAATCCTTTATTGCCCATAGCATTGATGGATGGAGAAACATGGAGCCTAGCTTCAAGGGAACACTAGATTGAATGGCATATGGAAAGAGAAGAACTGATAAACAAATCAACTGCAATAGACTTTTCTGTCCTTGTTTTCTGTGCCACTTCACTTCTCTTTTCTTTCTTTCTTCCTCTTTCTTTCTTTCTTGTTTTTTTTTTTTTTTTTTTGGTCAGTTTGTTGTGTTTTATTGATGCTTTAATGCTCAGGCCTTGACAGCAAACTTCTGCAGTGGGTACAGCCATTCCTTCCACTGCTGTTTCTTGGTCTTCAGCTTCCTCTTGTACTTGTTGAGCTGGCAGCACACCGCACACATTTTCTTGGGCTACAGATACAGTAACTTGTACTTCTTGCCTTTGAAGAATTTCCTGAGATTCTTTCTCTGAGTCTGGTTAATAATGAGGAGAACACAGGTAATGTATTTACAAACAACTCAGATCTTGGAGAGCCTGGACACCACACCACTTATCACTTTGGCGACACACAGATAAGACAGCTCCATCTTCAGGTCATCTGACTGTTTTAGTAGCTCCTCCTTGCTGCGTAGGTCCCAAACCCCAATCTTGGCCCTGGCTGCACAAGTCGTTGCTGTCTCCGCCTGCTCCAAAGGAAAAAAACTTCTTTTACTTCTTATTCATAATTCCCTCTGTCACGTATACATCAAATATCACCACCAGAACCACCATACCCACAGATCAAAATGCTCTTCTTTCGGGGCTGCGTTTGAGAGGCATTTGTTTATTTAGAGAGGAATGGCAAAATTGACTAACCGAGGAAAGTCACAATATGAACTAAACGTGGAACCTCTCGGGCAAAAATAAAAACAAAAAGCTACTACCCTTAAAATCTAGAGAAAAGAATAATTCAAAGGCTTTGGAGATATTAGCATAATAGACTATGAGCACTGATGGTCTGGAAAGGCATTTGCTGCCAAAGATAATGTCTACACATCAAGCCAATTTAAGGCCTAAGAATGCATCTGGGCAAGGAGTTTTATCAATAATTGTATCGATGAAATAGCAAATGGAACACAAGAAAATAGAGCATGTCCATATCATGGGCAGCAATACAAATAGCCCAGAGCATTGAAAGATCTGGGTATTGAACTAGTTGCCCTATTGTTGAAAAAATGTCAAAGAATAAAAGCAAATCCAACAAGGAAATTGGGAACACCGCAAATAACAAAAGCTCTCTTCCTGGGAAAGAAGATAAAATCTTGAAATTCTGCTAAACTTGTCTTCACTTGTCATGCTTTACTGTTCCTTCAAATTGTTAGCCCATTTTATGAGACAGTATAGCTTAAGGATTAAGAGCATGGACCCTAGAGTCAAAAGAAATTCCAGTTCTGTCACTTACTAGCCAGGTAGTCTTAGGCAGGTTACTTTTTTTTCTTTCTAAGCCTTAGCATCCTCATTTGTAAAATTGAGATAATAGCATGACAACCAGAGTCCAGGCTTTGAAACTAAACTGCCTGGGTTCAACTATCTGTTCCACCATTTACTGGCACTGTGATCTTGAGCAAATTGCCCAACTTTTCTGTGGCTCAGTTCCCTCTTCAATGAAATGGGACCAACTGATTGTCAGGAACTCACTAGGTCATTGTAAAAATTATAGAATATGTGTAAAACATTTGGTAAAAGATTGATAAATATAAGTCATAAGTACTTACCTTAGAAAGGTATTGTGAAGATGAAATAAGATAATGAATGAAAAGCTTTCAAGCTATCTATAGTAAGCGCTCAATAAATGCCAACTTTTGTTATGTGTTTTGATTCTCCTACTAGCTTTTATATTCACAGAGAACAAGTCATATATTTTTTCATGATATTATAACAACTAGTACTGTGTTATAGGCAAATACGAGTGACTCAACTATAGCAAAAGGAAAGAATAAAGGAACAAATTCTCATGTAAAAGTAGAAACTCAAATATAAAAACTGTGGACTCAGCCATGAGAAGATTGGATTTATTAAAAATTGATGGCACAGGTCAAATAGCATAATCAAATTTGGCAAATTATAAATATCATCAAGAGACACTTTGGTGTTTGATTTCTTGTGTAGTGGAGGAAAAATTTTTCCTCTATCCTTCTGAGTTCTTGGCTGAGACTACCCTGTAATAAAAGACAAATTAACAGGAGAAAAAAAATTAATTATGTACATGTACATCGAATGTATAGGGGCCCCCCAAAAATATGACACTCAACAGGTGGCCAGACAATTGAGGCTAAGGAAAAGGATAGGAGTCTAGGGCTTCAAAGAAGGAAAGGCAATTCACTAGAAGGTGAGGTGAAAAGAGCAAATGTTTGGTAAACAAAGTTTACCCTCCAATGCAGGTAAGCCTTTCAGGTAAAAAAGGAATCTTTTGTAATAGCTTTCTGGTACAGCCCCCTTTAAATTGTAAATTTACTTTATAAATGTAGGTTTCCTTTCCAAAGGGGTGACTTCTACTATTTTCAGAGCTTCTCCTATACCTATAATTTCTCAAAATAATCCTTGTAATAGGCATATTTTGGGGCAATATATTCTGCTACTCTTCACTGGAAAATATTGATGACTACCATCGATGATTCAGTAAAAAAAAAAAAAAAAAAAAGGCCAAACTGATGATATTATTAGACACATCTAGAGTGTAGCTCTCACACTTGAGATTTTTGTGAATCACCTACAAATTTCATTACGTCGATATGCCACTAAAATCTTCCTTTACAATTTATTCTTTATACATATACCACTTGTCAGCACCGAGCTCATTGAGAAAGGAAGGTTTCTGTGGTGAGATGCCCAGTTGGAAGAATGCACAAAAAGTTGACATGTGAATAAAATGGCAGGCACCAACTGTATTGTGGGGAGTGCAGTTCTATTGGAGGAAGTGCAGTCTATTGTGGGGAGGGCGTTCTGCTTCTGCTCTTCTTCTGCTCCCCTTTCTTATGCTCCCCTTCTGCTCTACAGGGGACTGCATGGCTCCACATATATCAGCGTACAATAGTGGCATTCAGTCACACATGCTTGATACAATAAGCTGAATTATGATTACATATTTTAGGCGCCATATTACACTAATGTGATATTCTAAATCTGAGGTCCTATTCCTAGCCCTGATCCTGGATCACAGCCAGACCTGAGACCCACCAGACCTGGGACCCACATCAATTTACTATTATTATTTACTTCAGAATTTTTTCTTTAAATTAACTTAAATTGTTTTTATTTATTGATTTGAAAAACTTTACATCACTACGTTACACTTGTCATAAATAAAAGGCAAAAGTGAAACAAATATATAATGAAAACAAAACAAAATTTTTAAAAATCTAGCTAAATATTATTGCCTAGCGGGAGCTCCTAAGTCTGTGGATTTGAGAACTGCTTTTTGTTGTTGTTTTTGTTGTTGTTGTTATTGTTACAAAGTTTGATTAGAATGTGTCAGAGAAATATTCAAGACAAACTTGCACCAAAGTGAAAACTGAAACAAATTTAAAGGGGAAAGCTTCCCCACTCTGTGATTCAGTATTATTTAACATCTATATACTTTGTTCACCATCTGAAATCATTTTGTGATTTCACAAAACACTGGCATAAATGATCAATAAAGATTGGTTCCTGGCTCTCCTAACATGGGTACGGCAGTATCTCTTAGTGAAGAGGAATTTTCCGCTCAAATGGCTAACCCTATAATGAGCTCTGTGTTCTGCTTCTGTAAACATGCTTCCTTGCTGTAATCAGTTTCTTGTCCTGTTTCTGTAAACATGCAAATCCACCCTCCCCTCAGGAATGCTTTATATAGATAACTGATATATTGACTAAATACTTGTTTGAACTGCCTGTAACCTATAGCAACTTCCATAGTCTGCAACTGGCTGAGAACAAATCAACCAATCGGCCCATGCCATCTGTAACAGCACAGATATATAAACAAAATTTCCCCTAAGCTAGGAGCCCAGATTTTCAGAGCACTAGTTCTGCACTAGCATAATAAACCTGAGTTTCACCGACCCTCTGGGTGCTGCTTGATTTCTTGCTGATCTGAGTTTTGCAATTTTTCTGCAACATTTCTGGAAGTCCCAGTGAGATTCCAACCACTCCGGCCCTTTGAGCTGCCAGACCGGTGGCTCGGCCAGGCCGGGGCGGAGGGGCTACGAGACGAATGAGGAGGTGTGCTACCTGATGAGTATTCCAGGTTCTCTTTAGGACAGGCGCCTCGACGGCTGAGCTCTCAACCAGGTTCATAGGAGGAGGGATGGACCAACTCACCAGGAGCGACCACAGGATAAGGTAAGATTCCAGATCAGCCCTCAGACAGGTCTCGTCTCCGGACGAAAGAGGCGCTTGATCACCTTCTAGTCTTCAGTTTGAAGACATAGGTCAGGGTCTTCCCAGTGGGGGAAGACATCAGGGTCTTCCAAAGAAGGGAAGACATAGCCCAAGGCCTTCCAAGGTCGCGGGGAGGCAATGTTTTAACCTGGTGTATGATTCTTTGAGTGAATGAGCAACTTGACCAGCCTGCTGGTCAGGTACGAGTTTGTAGCTCCATGGCTGGGCATCCTTAAGGTCCCCTAAAGGCCACAGAGTTTGTTTGGGCTCACTCTGTGGATCCATGGTGAACGGCATATGGTCCAGGGTGACATCGGACTAGTGTCCAATTGTGTACAAAGCTGAGTCCGCTACAACTAAGCATCACCTAAGCTCCCTGTGAGGGGACATGGCCAGATGAGCACCTGAATGGTCTTCTTTTTGGAGGCGACATCCACCTTTGTTTGTCTTTGCATCACTGTCACATGGTGGGAAGAGTTCGGTTAACACTAAGAAAAGGGAGGAGAGCTCCATCACCCTCTGGAGGACAACCAAGCGGACTCCACAAGTTAACAAACATGTTAGAGTGGGGGGAGGTTGTACGAAAGAGAGTGAATACTGAGTGGCTGAGAAGTGGCCTTGCCACAAAGGGAGAGTTGAGCTCCCATCCGCATTTCCATGATGATCCTCATACGGCTTACGGTGGCACCACTGGATCTCAGTGAGGAGTCTACTCTAGTGGTCCGGGTTGGGGGCATATACTGACCCACCAACGGTAAGAGGCGCCTGAAATATCCCTGTGAGGGGTGTGGCCGGGGACGGGCAAAGAAAGTGATGTCCCCTCAGAGATTCCCCAACCCTATTCCTCAATCCTCCATATGGTGTGATTGTTGTCTGTTGTGGGAGGCATGGGAGGAAGTTTCTCTAAGCCAACTGTCTTAAATTGTATGTTGAAAACTTTTAAGAAAGGTTTCTCAGAGGATTACAGGGTCAAGCTGACTTTGGGAAAACTTCATAGGCTTTTTGAGCTTGAATGGCCCGCCTTCAGGGTATGATGGCCTTCAGAAGGGACCCTAGACCTCCCCATTGTTAGAGCTGTGTACCAGGTAGTAACAGGGACCCCTGGACATCCGGACCAATTCCCATACATAGACTCATGGCTGCAAATCACCATTGTAGTGCCTCCTTGGGCCCGGTTCTGCACAAATAGGCAGAAAAAGAGTAAGGTACTTGTGGCCTGACCAATTCAAGGAAAGAACAAGGAAGAGCCAGCAAAAATCATCCACTAAGGCGACTCCGAGGAAGAACCTACCTTCCCACCGCCGTACATCTCAATAGCTCCACTAGCCCTTACACAGCCACTCTACCCCAATTGCCAGATAGCCCTCCACCATCGGTGCTTTCACCACCTCAACAGCTTCAGTGGCCACCCAGCCCAAGTCAACAGCATCTTCGCTCGGCCACTCAGCCAGCCCAGCCATCTGTGGCCCTTCAGATGCCCCTCCGAGAAACACGAGGCCCTTTAGAGATGGGAAAAGATGGTAAATTCCAGACGGACCGCCCTGTCCTCTACTGTCAGCCATTCAACACAATCGACCTCCTCAGCTGGAAGCAGCACTCCCCATCTCATTCAGAGAAACCTCAGGCAATGACTGACCTGCTCAAGTCCATATTCCAAACACATCAGCCTACTTAGAACAACTGCTGCTACCTCCTCTTAACTCTCTTCAACACTGAAGAACGACGACGGATTCTGTCAGAAGTGCAAGGATAGCTCCAAGGACAAGCACCAGACGGTGTACTGGACCCTGCAGTATGGACTTCAATGTTGCAGACGGAAGAGAGTCTCTCAGCAGGTACGGGCAGGCCATACTGAAGGGGATAAAAGCTGGGGCTAAAAAGCCAACAAATATGTCAAAAATGGCAGAAGTACTCCAGAAGCCAGAGGAATCATTCACAGAGTTCTATGAGAGACTATGTGAGGCGTTCCGGGTGTATACCCCTTTTGACCCTGAAGCTAAAGAAAACCAATGTATGGTCAATGCAGTATTTGTGGCTCAATTTTACACTGACATTCACTGCAAACTTCAGAAATTAGAGGACTTCACTGGGATGAACAGCCAGCTACTGAGGTCGCAAACAAGGTGCTTATGAACTACGAATGGGAGGCCCAAAAGAAAGCTGATAAGCAGATGAAACAAAAGGTGTTTCTGCTGGCAGCCTCATTAGAGAACCCAGGCCCAATGCAACAGGCTGCTGCTCCCCCACAGAAAGGAGAAACCAAAAGGAGACCTCCACTACACCGCAACCAATGTGCCTACTGCAAAGAGACTGGACATTGGAAGAACGAGTGCCCCTACTGCGAGAAAACGCCTGAAGGACCAAAGAAGTTCAATCAACCTCCTAAAGGAAAGTATCAGCCTGAGCCAGCCAACCAAGAGCTTATCAGCCTGGCTGAAGAACAGTCAGAATAGGGGTACCAGGCTCTCTGATCCTAGTCCCCCAGGAACTCACAGTCACAATGAAAGTAGGAGGTCAATTAATAACTTTTATGATGTACACTGGAGCTGAATACTCTGTAGTAACCACATCTGTGGCTCCCCTGACAGATCGAACAGCAATTATTGTTGGGGCCACAGGGGATTGAGTCACCCACTCATTCTGTAAAGCCCATTCATGTCAGTTAGGGGGCCACCTAGTAACTCATGAGTTTCTGTACCTACCAGAGTGCCCCATTTCTTTTCTGGGTAGAGATTTATTAACAAAGCTTGGAGCGAAAATCACCTTTGCCCCCGGGAAGCCCACCAGTCTTACACTGAAAAGCCAGCCTGCTCTAGTGATGGCTGTGACTGTGCTCAGGGAGGACAAATGGCATCTCTATTCTCCGAGAGGAAAACAGACAAATCTAACCAGTCTGCTAGAAGAATTCTCTACTGTCTGGGCAGAAAAAGGGCCCCCAGGTCTAGCCAAAAAGCACGTACCCATTGTGGTAGACCTGAAGCCAGGAGCCACTCTTGTCACACAGAGGCAATATCCAGTGCCATGGGAAGCATGCCTAGGAATTCGGGACCACATCCAGTGTTTATGCGATATCAGAATTCTAATTGTCAGTCACCTTGGAACACTCCGCTCTTACCAATGAAGAAGCCTGGAGGGAACGACTACCATCCCGTCCAGGATCTTCGCACCATCAATAACGCAGTGGTCACCATCCATTCAGTGGTCCCGAACCCATATATGTTCCTGAGTCTCTTACCCGCCCATGCAAGCTGCTTCACCTGTCTAGATCTCAAGGATGCCTTCTTCTGCTTCTGGTTATCACCAGCCAGCCAGCCTTTGTTTGCCTTTGAGTGGGAAGACTCACACACTGGGAGAAAGACTCAACTGACCTGGACTAAATCACCACAGGGCTTCAAGAACTCATCCACTCTGTTTGGCAAAGCACTGGCTGCAGATCTTCCTGCCTTCCCCAGAGAGACTTTAAACTGCACTCTGCTCTAGTACATAGATGATCTGCTACTGGCTAGCCTCACCCAAGGAGACTGCTGGGATGATACTACAGCCTTGCTGGCCCTGCTCTCTTCCATGGGATACAAGGTGTCATGGAAGAAGGCTCAAATCTGCAAACAGGAGGTCAAATATCTTGGGTTTATCATCTCAGAAGGACATCGGACACTTGGACATAAGAGGAAATTAGCCATCTGTTCAATACCTTGGCCAAACACTAAGAAAGGCATCCACAAATTCCTGGAGGCAGCTGGATTCTGCCAGATCTTGATACCAGGTTTCTCTGAAACTGCCAGTCCTCTGTATAAGGGCACATTTGGGTCTGATAAAGACCTCCTAGAATGGGGCTGCAAACGACAAAAGGCCTTCAGAGAAATAAAGAGACTTTTGACCAGTGCCCCAGCATTAGGACTACCGGACGTGACATGAGATTTTAACTTCTTAATACATGAGAAAATTCACACTGCACTGGGGGTCCTCATACAAACAGTTGGGCCATGGCAGTGCCCGATTGCATATTTATCCAAACAGCTAGATCCAGTGGCTGCAGGATGGCTGCCATGCCTCCGAGACTTAGCTGCCACGGTAGTCCTAGTCAGAGAAGCGGACAAGCTTACACTGGGACAAAATATAAATGTAAAGGTCTCCCATGCTGTAACTGCATTAATGAACAATCAAGGACATAGGTGGCTGACCAACGCCAGAATAACTCATTATCAGGGATTGCTATGTTAAAATCCACGAGTCTGCCTCGAGACTGCAAACATTGAATTTCGCTAAGTTTCTACCACACTGAGGAGGGGCCTCCCGACCATGATTGTGAGGAGGTTACAGATGAAGTCTACTCCAGCAGGCCAGACCTGACAGATATTCCTCTTCAGAACCCAGAACTGGTATTGTTCACTGATGGGAGCAGCTTCATCCATGAAGGACAGCACAAAGCCCACTAAGCAATAACAACTGTGATTGAGGTCATCAGAGCTGATGCTCTGCCACAGGACTGGTCAGCACAGTGAGCTGAACTATGAGCACTCATCCAGGCACTACAGCAGGCTGAAGGGAAATGGGCCAATAATTATACCCACTCAAGGTACGCCTTTGCTACTTTGCACATACATGGGCCATTTATAAAGAAAGGCAATTACTGACAGAGGAAGGAAAAGAAATCAAGAACGAAGAGGAAATCCTCCAAATGTTAGAGGAAGTCTGGAAGCCTTCCCAGGTGGCAGTCATTCACTGCAAGGGCCACCAGAGAAGAACCAATCCTGTCAGGTAGGGGAAATCCACTAGCAGACCAAGCAGCTAAGGTGGCTGACAACCAACCAAGTGCTACAATTGGTCCTGAGCCAATCTCCCAGGTTTCTTGTCACCAGAATTGCCTCTATCCCCAAAATACACTAAAGAAGAAGAACAATGGGCTTTAAGTGAAAGGGGAACTAACAGGAAGGAGGGCTGGTGGGAGCTTCCAGATCGAAGACTCTTTATTCCCACTGCACTGGCAGCTCAACTAGTAAAACAGCACCCTGAGTAAATTCACCCAGGAAAGACTACTTTAGAAAGCCTGTTAAGCCACTACTATTTCATATCCAAGCTCCCAAACCTATGCCCCCAGATTAGTGCTAGGTGTGTGAATTGTGCACGAAACAACTCTGGCCAAAGGGCAAGGTCTAATCCAGGAGTGCAAACAATTGGAACTATGCCATTTGAAGACCTAGAAGTAGACTTTACTGAGGTCAAGCCCTGCCGGGGGCACTGGTACCTGCTTATATTAGTTTGCACTTACTCCAGATGGGCTGAAGCTTTTCCTACATACACTTAACAGGCACGAGAAATAGCTAGGGCCTTATTGAGGGAAATTGTTCCAAGATACGGGCTACCCCTTTCTGACAACGGACCTGCCTTTGTGTCTGAGATAGTCCAGACTCTGTCCAAAGTTCTAGGAATCAAATGGAAGCTCCACACAGCCTACAGGCCACAAAGTTCAGGGAAAGATGAATGCATGAACTGGACCTTCAAAACTCCTCTAGCTAAACTTTGGCAGGAAAGCCAGTTACAGTGGATCGACTTGCTGCCTTTAGCCCTATTCTGCGCATGGTGCACCCCAAGGCCTTCAGGCTACTTCCCATTTGAAATCCCTTACAGGAGACCTCCCCCAGTGATAGGGAAATTAAAAGAAGAACCTAGATTAATGGCTGACCTAGAAATGTCCCGACATCTTTAGGCCTTAGGAAGGATCCTCCACCACATCACTCAGGAAACTTTAGAAAGAGTCTCTATTCTTTTAGGGAATTGAGTCCACTCCTATCATCCAGGAGATGAAGTATGAGTTAAAGATTGGAAGACAAGGCCACTCCAACCGAGCTGGCCTGGCCCTCACACTGTTATATTAGCAACTCCCACAGGTATCACCCCGTGGATTCACCACATCCGGGTAAAAAGAGTGACAACTCCGGGAAACCAGGAAATCTGGACTGCAGAGCCTCTCCCTGATCAGCCTCTCTGAGTCACATTCTGGAGGCAGCAAAAATCCACCTGAGAACTTCGCCCCTGCTCTGGCCATCCCTGGAAGCTATCCAGTCTACACACGGCAGAAGCTTGAGGATCAATCATCCGAACTGTCCAGATGTATTGTTATTATCCTGTAGCCCTAAACCTCTTTAGTATATTTGTCCTGCTGCTTGCTTTAGGTTTGGCCTCGGTAGTGCCCTCCAATTGGACTGTGAGTCAAAGAATCACTTTAGCCCTGACCTATTTAGCTTACGTCGGAATTCTCTTGATTCTTACGTGTTTAAACTAAACCTCTCAACTCTTAGAATCATGGGAAAAATTCTTCCTTAATTAATTTTAATAGGCTTTTATACTCAGGTAATTCAAGTGTTAGTTTCTCTTAGTTCACCCTACAAGGGAAATATGGATACCGAATATTTATATAGAACTCTTCATTTAGCATATCGTCTCTTAAACTCTTCCAGCAGTGACTTGGCTAAAGATTATTGGTTCTGCCTATCTCCATCTTTTGCCCTTTACTCGACTATCCCCATCCCCATCCGGTATTGAGAAACAAGCAGCATGACCCTCCACCCCAAGTATCAGGGAGGCCACCCGTTTGAACTAATGAATATAGAAAATTTATTTGATTTCCAAATCACTGACATGACTAAAGTTACAGTGACAGGACAGGCAACTAACCTCTTAATGTCCTACAGAACCAACTTAACTCAAGCGGCCTCTCCTGAACCTCCAATTTGGGGACCAATATCAAATCGTACAGATCTTAAGTTTCAGGCATCTCTTTGTATCAAAAGAAATCAAGACCCGAGTGAGAGTGAGAATTTAGGCTCCCTTGAAGATTCTCATTGCAATTATGCTATAGAAATAGAACCCTCAAAGATTGGTCTAATTTCCAAGTAGCACAGGCTGCTCCGTTTAAGAAACCTGTACGGTTGTCATGGAAGCCCAACATGAAGGCTATAGGGTCATTAAACAAAGGTTCAGGTTACTGTCAGGGGAGGCCAAATGACTGCTTAAGCATTTTTCCTTGTGAATCTTGCTCCGAACCCTCCCAAGAAGAATGCCTGCTCTTGCCAACGTATGAAAACCTAACTAAATGGGTCTTTATAGATACCAAGAGAAACTTTTTACATTGAGAAAAATAGAACCTGTGGAGCACCTCAAGCTAATTCCTACGGACCCCTCCAACCCCTCACAGGGGTGGTTCTATCAGGGACACTTTCAACCTGGGAATCTGAAGACAGTAATAGACCAAATGATCACCTTTTTACCATTGAGATGAGTTTTTACCTTAGAACTCCAGGTATATTCTTTCTTTGTGGAATCAGTTCATATCTCTGTCTCCCAGCTAACTGGACATGGGCATGTATCCTGGCTTACATAGCCCCTGAAATAAACATCGCTCCCAACAACCAGTCTATAACTATCCCTCTAACACATACAGGAATCGAATGAGCAATTCAATTTATTCCTCTTCTTATAGGCCTTGGCATCACTACAGAGATAAGTGCTGGAAAGGCCTAGCCTCCTCGCTGTCTTATTACCAGAGCTTAACTAAGGACCTATTTGACAGCTTAGAAGACATATACAAAAGCATTATCACTTTACAAAGCCAATTAGATTCCTTAGCAGGAGTAGTTTTACAAAACCGAAAGGGACTTGATCTTCTAATGGCTGAAAAAGGAGGGTTATGCTTATTTTTAGAAGAAGAATGTTGTTTTTATGTTAATCTGATATAGGTAGAGATGCAGCCAGGAGACTTATAGATAGAGCCTCAAAAATCTGCCAACAATTGAATGAATCATGGGGGTCCTGGTCCAGAATATGGAATTGGGAATCCTGGCTTCTCCTACTTGTGGGTGCTCGCCTCATGCTCTTCATAGCTCTCTTATTTGGTCCCTGCATCCTAAACTGTCTTGTTGTCAGGTTTGTCTCTTCACGCCTAGAGTCCATAAAGTTACAGATGGTTGTAACATCTGTACCACCCTTATACTAGCCCCTAGACCAGGAAAATGAGAAGATTGATGTCCTATAAAAATTTAAAGGACATCAAAAGGGGGGAATGAAGAGGAATTTTCCACTTAAATGGCTAACCCTATAATGAGCTCTGTGTTCTGCTTCTGTAAACATACTTCCTTGCTGTATTCAGCTTCTTGTCCTGTTTCTGTAAACATGCAGATCCACCCTCCCCTTAGGAATGCTTCGTATAGATAACTATTGTATTGACTAAATACCTGTTTGAACTGCCTGTAACCCATAGCAACTCCCGGGGTCTGAAACCAGCTGAAGACAAATCAAATAATCGGCCCACGCCAACTGTAACAGCGCGGATATATAAACAAAATTTCCCCTAAGCTAGGGGCCCAGATTTTCAGAACAATAGCTCTTCTGGGACTGCCGGTGTAATAAACCTGAGTTTCTCTAACCCTCTGGGTGCTGCATGATTTCTCGCTGATCTGAGTTTTGCAATTTTTCTGCAACATTTTGGTGTAGCACTTGGTTATCTGCATCAAAATCATCTGCATCAAAATCACCTGCATCAGAAACACCTGTGGACACTTGTTTAAAGAAAAGGGAGGTAACTAATGAATCAGTATTTAATCTGGCCACTGGCAGCCAGGATATTACATTATTAAAGAACATCCTCGGGTGATTTTTGATGCACAATAGAATTTGAAAAGCAGGGCTATATTAAAGCAATTACTGAAGAAGGTGGAACCAACCCACTTCTATATCAGGTCTGTAGTTACAGACAAGGTGAAAGAAAAAACCGAAAGGAAAATTTAGCTAAAGTAGATAATCTGCCCCAGATGGGAAGAATGAGACTACAGCCTAGGAGGTAAGCACTGCATTTAATTGGAGTATTCTAATACCAGAATGAGCTAAAAAAAAAAAAAAAGCATTCAGCAATGAGAGAACAAAAAGTTTCATGGAAGAAAGAGATTGATTTACAAGAAAAGATGAAAGGAATTTAAAATGTGGCTTTGCTAAGTGATCACTAAGCAGGAGTGTGATAATAGTTTATAAATAGTTTATAAATGAATCGTATACTAAACAGAGGAGAACAAGGAGGGATAATTAGACATTAAGAGAATCTAATTCACCAAATTCTTATTCCATATAACTCAACCTAAGCATTCCAGCTCTGAATATTGTGTCCAACTTCTGCCCTAAGGGATATGCTCTGACTGTCCCCTCCCCCAAAGAGGCCTAAGCATCACTCTAGTGTCTATGCCTTTGAGCAGACACCTCTGAAGGAGAGCAAAATATGCTATCCCAAAATATACCTCTTTGGCATAAGGATAATTTTGACCTGATTATTTTGGAGAGACTTCAGACACAGGAAAATCACTAAAAACAAGCTAGAAGTTGCCCATTTGTTAGGAAAATTTATAAAGAAAATCTCCATCTGTAAGAGTAACTCCCTTATAGGTATCAAGAGGAGGATGATTATAAATCACAAAAGAGTTTTATCAATGGAGAAGTCATTGACTTAAATCTGCATAACAACCTTTTACCTCCAGTTTTTGTGCTTTTTCCTGGTCAATTTCTGAAAGCTTCGAGCTGATCGAGAAAGGAAGCTTTCGGTGGTGAGACGCCCAGTTGGAAGAATGCACAAGAGACCAACATGTGAATGAAACAGCAGGCACCAACTTTATTGTGGGGAGTGCAGTTCTATTGTGGGGAACGTGCTTCTGCTTCTTCCCTTCTTCTGCTGCTCTTTCTTGTGCTTTCCTTCTGCCCCCCAGGGGACTGCAAGGCTCCACATATATCAGAGTATAAGTGGCATTCAGCCACACATGCATAATACAATAAACTGAATTATGTTTACATATTTTAGGCGCAGGTGCCCTACTGCACTAATGTAACATTCTAAATCTGGAGTCCTATTCCTAGCTGCGAGCCTGGATCACAACCAGACCTGGGACCCACACCTCCCATAACCCTCTCCCCACCATTGTCAGTTATATTCAACATGTAGACTCATTCTGAAGCATTTTCTATTGATTACATTGTTTCTGAATGTGAGTTACACTTTCCCGTTTCTTTGCATGTCTATAATTCTTTTATTGAACATTGCTAATAATACATCATGATAATTATGGATTGTGTCATATTCTGAATATGGTTTTTCATTGCTCTAATAGGCAGTTAAGTTGCAAGAACTCAGACTTTAAACTCTATCTCCCATATAGTGGGTAGCCCTGATATATTTGCTCAGTTCCTACAGCTTCTTGCTATTCTTATTCTGGCTTCCTGGAAGTTTCACTTGCACCTTCATATCTTGGTCTTCATTCAAGGATTTGGGCACAGTTTGTATTCAGATATTGAGAGTCACCTTCTCTGTAGGCCTTTCACTTATAAGATTTCCTCCCTAAATTTCTCTACCAGCCTCAGACCCTGTCCTCTGATACCTCAAGCCAGTAACACTTCAGCTTTCTCCCAACCTGAGAAGGTTAAGGAATACACTCAGATTTATTTTAAAGAAGAAAAGAAGCAAATTCTCAAATCTCCTAGCACACCTAGCATAGTTGTTTTTCAGGGGTACCTTCCTCTCTGTACCCTCACTGTTTGCTCACCAGATTTCCTGGTGTCTTCTCCTAAACATTCATAGTTCAACAGTCAACCAGCTTTAGGACAGAGTTTATGCTCAGATTTTGTGTCTCACTCATTGCACGATTCTCTTGCTTCCAAAATTTCCCCTTCAATTTTACAACTGCTTTTCGTTTTGAACTATTCTCTGCTATCATAATGCTGTGATTTTTTACTGCTATAGCCATGGTGTTAGGGGGAACCATTAGGAAAGAAAACCACAAAACTTGCAATTCTTCCTCCTCTAATTGCCATTTTTCAAGAATAAACTTTTCTACTTCTGTCTGCTCTTGGACAACTTCCAGTACTTCAGAATGTTGGGAATATATGTTTTCTAGATTTCATAATTATTAATGGCACAAGGTTTCACATAACCACTTTAGTTTGCTGTCATTAATGGAAGTGTTTCAATAAAACAATACTTTGAAAAGGAATTAAAAGAAATTTGTGGGCTCAATGTAGTCATTAAGAATTTTGATAGCAAATTCGACAATTGGATATTTTGTTTGTTTGTTTTCATTTATTGGCATCATGTGGACAGAATGTCAAGTCTATATTTGACTTTTTTTCCCCATAGCCACAGAAATAGCCAATTGCTAAGCCATTCATTAGATTATCCCAGAGATAATCTCATGGATATTATACAAAGAGGTTGATTGCATCAAATCAATTAAAATATAATTTGTTAAAGCACACTGTATATACCAAGGAGCAATTATATGATTCATCAGCTTATTAGCCCGTTTGAAAAATATGAACTTGACTGAATTCTACAAATTTTCAGTATATACATAGAGAAGATCACAAGCCAATGTAATATTACAAAACTGGGTTAAAAAGATGATTGCTTTAGAAGTTGAAGTGGTATTTTATATTTTCCTCTAATAAAAATATGGGTTAATTTGGAAAGCTAATTGAAAAAAATATATTTTAATTTAGGAGGAAAAATGTCTTTAACTGCTCCAGATGTATGTATCCAAGTGAAGTCCTCTTAAGACAGACGTTAATTTTAATGTTTGTATTTTTCAAAACACACATGTGTGTGCACACATGTTCACACACACACACAGCATTTCTTGATGTTCGACGACTCCGCTTTTCAAAGTCACTGATTCCACTTGTGGCTAAGAGTACCATGATATTAATAAGCAAGTGTCACCTCTCCAAGTAGGTAGCAATTCAAAATATCATTCCTTAACATTTCATATACATAATGCTTAGCATACCTTTACAAAGAATTTCCCCCCACTATTGAAATTTAAGTGCAGATGACAGTGAAAATGCATATAGTCCAATGCCTTGACTACTAATAAGAAAGGCAGCTGATATGACAAATTCAATTTTATGTAAAGACTGGAATTGCCATTTGTGACCATACTATAGGCAGTCAAAAGATTAGACCATATAAGCTTCCCCTGATTCTACTGTTTCCTCAGGGCTTCTGCAAAAAGAGCTTTCTCTTTCATGCTGTTTCTTTTCCTTGTTTTGGATTTTTTCTCCACACAGCCGAAGAATTTCCATAATGAAGCCATGAAAAGAAAAGTTTGAAGGGGAAAAGAAATAGCTAATATTTTTAGATAGAAAAATAATCAATATTCTATTTTGCTTGATTTTTCAATAAAGCTCAGTAAAATACCTTCCCAAGATTTTCTGCAATTTATACAGAAATAACAAGACCGTGTCCATGTTGATTAATTTTTAAAGTAAGCATAAATCACAAGTCATCATATATTACAAAGTGAATCTAACTATGTGCCCACCATCCATATAAATAAATAAAACATTACCAGCTTCACAGAAACCCCTTCGTATTTCCTCCCAATTCCCTCTTCCTTAAAGGAAACTGCGGTCAAGATTTTAATCACCATACTTAAGTTTTGTCTGTTTTTGACTGTTTTATATAAATGAAGTAATAAAATGTATATTCTTTTTGTCCGACATCTCTTGCTCAATATTGTGTTTTGTGACATATTTATGTTGTTGCATTTAAAAGGAATATTTTCATTGTCATTGCTGTATAGTATTTCATTTTTGAATATGTCAGAATGTATTAATTTTACTATTGATGAACGTTGTAGATGCATCCGTTTTGTCTTTTATGAATAGTGTTTCTATGAACATTTTTAAACATGTCTTTGGTGAACATGTGCACTAATCTGTAGAGTGTATATCTGGGAACAAAATTGCTGAGTCACAGTGTAGTCTCCTTTTTTTTTTTTTTTTAGAAGATATTACCATTTGGAGCAATTTTGAATGGTTATTGATAGTTTTTTAGGGAATGATTTGGATCTGATAAATATCAAATATCTTTCAGGAAGACAGCTATAAAACATTCTCTGAGATTCAGGGAAGCATGAATAGAATAGTGAAATGATTCACATTCCTTCAACAAGCTTTTGATAAGTAATTTAAGATGCCAAGCACTGTGCTAGGCATTGGCAGTATGGCATTGAGCAAAGCAGTCTCCAGTCTCACAAAATAACTTTAAATTCCCTCTATTAAAATCAGTTACATTTAGCAGAAAAAAAATAGGACCTGCGTTATGGGATAAATTGTGCATCCCCATCTCCAAATTCATATTTTGAAATCCTAATCCCCAGCACTACAGGTTGTGACTGTATTTAAAGACTTTTAAAGAAGTAATTAAGATAAAATTAGGCCATATGGATAGGCCCTAATATAATATGATTAATGTCCTTATAAGAGTAAGAAAAAGAGATTAGGATACAGACATGTGTGCATACGGAGGAAAGACCACGTGAGGGCACAGTGAGAAGGTACCATCTGCAAACCAAGAGAGAGGCCTCAGAAGAAACCAAACCTTGATCTTGCACTCTAGCTTCCAGAGCTATGAGAAAACCAACTTCTGCTGTTTAAGCCATTCAGTCTGTAATATTTTGTTATGGTAGGCCTAGCAAACTGTAGGGAATGGGAGCTATTGAATAATTTTGAGAAAGAGAATGATATAGGCAGCTTTACATTTTAGATAAACCAGTCTGGTTGTGATATAGAGAAGGGATTTGGCCCATAGAAATACTGAAAGCAGGCTGATCAGTTAGAAGATGTTTACTGTAGTGCAAGTAAGCTATGAAAAAATCCTGAGTTCATGCACTCCTAATAAGAATAAAAAGTAGAGGGAGGTTTTGGAGCCATGTAGAATGTAGGTACATAAGTTAAAGATAGCTGGAAGGAAAGAAATGACCTCAGAAAAGGATCTATTAACTTATGAGGGCTTCAGAGTACCTTATTCTCACTATCCTGTTTCAGTCATAAGGAAGAGAATCACTGCTGCTTGGCCCTACTCTAATTTCTATGATATGGATACATATGAATCTCACATCAGTTTTTAAATTACATGGCCTCATGTTTTTCAAATGCTTCTATGAAATCCAGATGGCAACCAAATAACATTGATTAAATGATCTACAGTTAGGATGACCATATATCCCATTTTGCTAAGAGATAGACCCTATTTATTCCTGATCTCCAAGCATAATTATTATAGTGTATTAATAATAGCACTCCTTTTGTTCTCAAAAGTGCTCTAGTTTGGATGGTAAATTTTATGGTCACCTTAACTTATAATAGCTTCCTAATTTGACTATTCTTCAGAGGGGAAAAAAATGAACTAAAAAATATCAATAAACTTATCTTTTGCATAAAAATCAAGAGAGATCTGTTCATCTACAAAGGCCTATAAAAATAAAACAGAATGGAAAGCTAGATAAAATGAACATAAATGAAACCATTTAATGACATATAATAGACTCGATTAATGGACTTGATCCTCAAATAATTATTAAGTTCTTCCCATTTACTTTTTCTACCTTTTTATTAAATTTTGTGTAAAATTTAAAGTCTTACTTTCTCTTGTTATTCAAAAATTTCAACAGCATGCCCTAAGGCCTCGAAGAGAATTAGGAGGTTCTAACTGGTTGCCAGGTCTCTGACTGTTCCCCTTTCAAAAGTGATCCTTCATCCTGTCTTCTGTAATCCTGTGAAAAGCCAAAGCAAGCTCGTTCAGTAGGACTCTTTCTGAAATATCAAGAATTCTGCACTAAATCATCACCTCGTTCATGCTAGGTCCACGTAGGACAGACAGAAGAGAAAGAAGCATAGCAACTTTGTTTTGTGGCACAGTGTTCTGTCACGTCAGGATTGATTTTTGATACACTCCCAAACCCTGTTTTCACAGTCTGACCATAAAGTTAAAATACAATTCTGGCCTGTATAAACCAATATAAAAGTGAT
>NW_006433946.1:4377863-4382280 GCF_000325575.1 Pteropus alecto
AGAACTAAGACAATAAAATAAATAAGCAGTTTTAATGAATTACAACTACTGTTAGCAATAATCAAAAGAGGAGTAGCCATACATTGCCTTTTTTGTTTATTTGTTTTTACTTCTGTTGCTAGATCTATAGTTTTAAAATAAGAGTCCTGCAAACTCTTCCCAGGTTCATCAGCTTGAATAAGATACTAACTCAAAAGATTAATACTTGGCTCTTCTATCTCTGTAACAGTCTGATGCCTTCAAGCTTTCTAAAATGAAACTGAATTTGAATAAGGATAGCACTCCTGAGGTCTGTAAATTGTCAGTTCTCAAAAGGTTCCTTCTCTGTATTCTATATTCTCTTTCCAAAGCCTTTATGACAGATAATTTAGAACCAATTCTAAGTATAAGATGTAACATGCATGTCAAAAGTTTTCTTTTTAAAGGGACTGATGCGCTCCTCAATTCCATTAAATCTAAAAGATATCTACATAAACTTTATCCATAGAATGTGTTTTGATATTGTCAGCATGGACATTTGCAGAGGTAATGAAAAGGGCTTCCTTCAGCATCCCTTAACCTCAGCAGGGCCCAGAAGATGTCCTAAACCAGTTACTACCACCGTCTGTTCTATTATTTATTACATTTATCTATTTTTGTATCTCTCCTCCTACACTCCATGAACTGCTTGAGGGTAGGATTATTTCCATTCATCTTTGTTTCTCTGGCACCTAGCATCAAAGAAATTCAGTAAATTATTGTTGAATAAATGAATAGGATCTTATTTTAATTTTGTTAGATGCCATATATAAAATTTAACACTGTGCCTCTTACGTAGTAAATTTTCAATAAATGTTAACTGTCATTTGCTATAATGGGGTCAGATGGAGCTGTGCTAAAGCAGATTCCTATTGGCTATTAAATTTTCAGGAATTTGGCAAGCCTGATGTTAAATTATTGGTAGTTAGAAATAGCCCATGGTGAGAGTACTCACACCATGGAAATTGGCAAATGCAAAAATTCTGCGCACAGCACCACCTCCCCTAACCCCCACCACCAAAGCCAGCTGTTGGACATTTAACAGCTCACCAACTGAAGTCAGATAACATACTATCCTGGGACTTGAATCCCTCTAAATGTGCCAATGTGCAAATATCATAAAGTGTACATGTTATGTGTGTTAGATTTAAGAGAGAAGAAAAAAAGGAAAAGAAAAGAGGAGCATATGGGGAAAGGCTGTTGTCCTCATATAATAGTCATTGTGAGCATTTATGACACAGTCTTCCTAGTGGACTTAATTTCAGCCAACAAGAAAGAATTGGCTGATGATCTAAAGAATGACAATTGAATGCCAACCATTAGTATCCCTCAGAAAAAAACTTCACAAGTTATGACATTGACAATATAAAGGTTTTCTGTTTAAGTTCCCCATGATGAAGTAGATTGTCTTGAAAATCTGTGAGTTCTTTGTGTAAATTAGGAGTGTTCACATTGAAGCTAGGGGAAAATCTGCAGAGATATTGTTGCAGAAAAGTTGCAAAAATCAGATCTGCAAGAAACCAAGCAGCACTTGGAGAGTTGGAGAACTCAGGTTTATTATGCCGGCAGTCCCAGAAGAGCTAGTGCTCTGAAGATCTGGACCAGGAGCTCAGTTGCAAAATTGCTTATATAGAACTTATTTGGCATGAGCTAATTGATTAATTTGTCTTCAGAGGGTTACAAAGCACGGGAGTTGCTATGGGCTTCAGGCAGTTATGAAGAGGGAGTTGCTAGAGGGTATAGGCAGTTACATTTGTTTCTTAGACAGAACAAACAAAGAGAAGATGAGTCTTTAGTTAATTTTGAGTAAGGCCTATGCATATCTACAGAAGCAGAACAAAGAGCTGATTAGCCTTTTTGAGTGAAAATTCCTCTTCAATATTACAGAGTGATTTCTCACTAGCCGATCCTCTAGTACAGGGGTCCCCAATCCCTAGGCCATAGACCAGTACTGGTCGGTGGCCTGTTAGTAACTGGGCCACACAGCAGGAGGAGAGTGGCAGGCAAGCAAGGGAAGCTTCATCTGTATTTGCAGCAGCTCCCCAGCGCTAGCATCACTACCTCAGCTCCACCTCAGATCATCAGGCATTGGAGTCTCATGGGAGCATCCGATCCCTGGAGCCAAAAAAGTTAGGGACTCTAGCACCTTGCTTCTCAAAATCTAATCTGCAGAATTCTACAGACACACCCCAGACCTATTGAATCGGGATTTGAATTTTAATAAGAACATCCACTTATTCATATGGAAATTAAAGTTTAAGAAGGCTTTGCTCTACAGCACCTCTAAAGCCACACTTAACTCTAGTATTCTAGGCCTCTATCATGACTTGATGAAGACATACAATAATGCTTATAATATTTTTCAGGAAATAAAATGTCAGCATAAAATATCTCTACATTAAACTCCAGATACAAGTTCCAAAATAATCTCAACACACTTAATGATAGGCAAAACTCAGCAAGATGAAATTCAAAAGCCAAAGTATGAAATTTATGTTTAGACAAATTCCTAAAACCAGGGGATCAGGCAAATCCACAGGACGAAGGCCTACAAAAGCATTCAGGTGAATGACACACAGGCAATTTATTGCTTATTCTCCTGTCTCAGCTTCTGAGCTCTCTTCATTTGTTCTCATGGGTGTACATTATTTTGTGAATTTTCTGATGTCACTGCAGGAATATACAATGACTTCCTAAACGAGACCATTTAGTAAGACCCTTAGTTATGAAGGTAACCAAAGTTTTGTCACCCTGAAACTGCCTTTTTGAAATATTGATTGTAAACTGTTTATTAAGAAACAAGACTCAGGAAGAATCTTTGACTCTTCCCCGCTTCCTGCCGAAGAGATTTCAATAGAAAAACCTGCTTCAGGAAGGAAATCTTAGCATGTCCACTTGAGCCTAATTTGAATTAAGAATGATAAATAGGAGGGCTTCAGGCAGGGGCCTGTTAACGAGATACCCCCTATGTCCCATTATTTCTGAGTTGCCTAGAAATAATTTGTCTACTTATGTGTTCTGCTTTTCCTCAACTACCTGTAAATCGCCCATTCTCACTTCTGAAATCTAAGACCTGTTCCCCTGCCTTTTCTCCTTTATCCAAAATGTCATATATACTCAATGTTTCCTCACTGTTTTTGGAATTTTCATGCTTATGTAAATTCCCCATGCACATATATTAAAACTTGATTTTCTCCTGTTAATCTGTCTCTGCTGATTTTTTAGTCCAGCTAGAATAACTTATAAGGTGGGAGGAAAAGTATTTTTTTAGACCCCATAGTTACAATATCTGCTTCTTTTGGGCTCTCCTTTTCTACCATTAGGCCTAGAACAGAGCTCTTTACTAAGTGGATGTCCAAGTAATGCTACTGACTGATACTAGTTATCAATAGCATTTTAGATAGTGCCTTTTCTTCTATACTTTTCAGTTACTGCAAAATCTGTGACATACAACAGAACAAATCCACAATATAAATTATTTATATTGGTAAATAGTATATATAATTTGAATTTTAGCAAATCAGTTAACAACTGATATATGGTTACAATCTCTGAATAATATCCTGCAACTACTATTTTCAGTTTAAACTTTATACTACAAACTATCAGTATTTTCCCAAAGTGATCAAGTTTATCGACCACTTCTGAGAATCCTTGCTTCTCTTCCTGATCTCTGTTGGGTAGAACAGAGTTGGTGAATTTTCTCTAAAGGGCCAGAGAGAGTAAATATTTTAGGCATTATGTGTCATATAGCCTCTGTCACGGCTACTTCAAAAGAGCCATAAAATAAGCAAGCCAATGAGAGAATAAGCATGGCTGTGCTCCACTAAAACTTTATCTACCAAAACAAGTAGGTCATAGTTTACTGACCCCAACGTAAAAGATTCTATATCATAAGAAGCCAAGGTCTCCTCTTATATTTACTCCAGGTAAAAAATTACTCTAGTTCACATAGATTTGCCCTCTTTTCAACACAGAAACCTGTAAAGATCTTCTTTATTTAATATAACTCAATGAATATGATCCAAACATGTGCATAGACAAATGCTGAAAATAAGAAAGGCACATCTGCACAAATATGTCTTTTTTTCCCCATTCCCCCTTCTTTCTTCTTCAGTTCGTGTGTAAATGCAAAGTTGTGTTCTATTCTGCTTATCTTTCTCAATCTGACTCTGGAGGAATACTCACACACCAAAAATGCTTCTTTGAATCTAATAATGGAGATGAGCAGGCCCATGAGTCAAGATTGAGCTAAATTGCCTAAAGTAATCTAGATTGCAAAATATGAAGACATTTTTGCTTTATATCCTGTACCAGTTATGCCAGAGGAGTGACCATTTAGAGAAAGCAGCCTTGCCCTCTTGGGGGGCGGGGAACTAACTAATTCCCTTTAAAACTG
>NW_006433946.1:4382345-4385201 GCF_000325575.1 Pteropus alecto
AGAGAATTAAGGGCTTGGTGGACACTTACAAAGGAGTTTCATGTGGTCCTATGAAAAACATGTTCTGGCAGCTTTGAGCAGTACTATAATGAGTTAGAATGTCAGATAAAGGAAGCTGGAGATTGTATCCTATTTTGATTTGAAGCTGATATCAGAAAGGCCTTAAAGGTTCTGTTTCAATTTGCAAATTGAGATATACCAAAAGCCAAGAAAGACAAATAGTCTTCATCAATGCAGCATTTTTGCAAGTTTAATCCACAAGTTCAGAGTTTTTTTTAACCCTTGTGGTGCTCGATATTGCTCTGCTCCTCCCAGAACACTATGCAATAAAAAGAAGCTGATCGATGAAGAGAGGCCTCCACTACATGTGAAAGGATAGCTATGGGGAATTAGAAAGCCATTTTATTTTATGGTGAGTACAGCTAATATTTTTTCAATGTTTTCAATTCAGAATATTTACTCTGCTTAAAACTAAACAAGGAGTGGGGGGGAAAAAAACCTTTATTTTAACTTTTGAAATTTTTAGAAACACTGATTTTTGGCTTTGCTCCTGAAGAGATGTAGGGATTAATTTATTTATTTGAGAAGAGAGACAGTACAGTCAGATAATCCAGCTGTTATAATTTTGAAGTAAGCATAAATGTTATTTAGAAGCATATTCACCTTGCTGTGTGCCTGCTAGTGAAAGATAGTAGTGAAATCCTCCACAGAGGCACCAATTGCAGTAATCTTAATGAACTGGAGCCTGAAAACTATAAAGGAATAGCCACAACTTCTGCAATATAAAAAGTAAGCAAGGGAGAAAACAATGATAAACAGGGAAAATGTTAATATTCAGTTTATTCTTTGCAAGACATGCATCAACTATCCCCTCGCTTCTCTCTGTAAACATATAAATGAATATGGGCTACTTCCCCTTTCACTGAAACTGGATGTTGAAAAGGAGCTTCAATCTCATTGACTAATTCAAGCTGTTTCTTTAAATTGAATTTTTTTTAACATATGGGCACATAAAACAATCTATATGCAGACCAATTCTTTGAACAGCATGCAAATAGTTTGAGATTACATGCTAGGTATCACACAAGTGAGTTTTCACAGTACAAAAGAATTAATTCCTTACTATGACACTTGAGATAACAATACTAAGGAATTTCAGCTCAACTTATTCCTCCTTCCAACTGCTATAGTTTTCTTAGTAGGAGTATAACACCCTCCTTAATGTTTTTTTTTTCCTCCAAAGAATTGCTCATGTCTACTTAAAAAAAATGGTTCATCAATCTTCTCATTCATTTAGTTCTTCAACAAACATTTATTGAGTAACTCTTATGTGTCTAGTACAATCAAACACTGAGAATAGAGAGATAAATATGGCATAAACCCTTTAAAAATTATATCTATAATAGGTATGACAGACATATAGAGAAACTAGTTATATCAAAAAAGAGAAAAAATGAAACACTCCCTAATTTGAGATTTATATTTCAATAGCAAAATCTCCTTTTCATCACTGTATCACACATTGACCTTGTGTTTTGATTTATGTATATGTATTACTGAGAAATTCTTCTTCTCAGTCATCTTTCTGGAAAAAAGAAAATTACTAAACCAGGGTCTACCATTGTATGTAGGGCACTGACCAGCAGGATGGTGCAGGTAGGAATGTGGAAGTGATCTGATGGAACCTGTTAGCAATGATGTGTAAAGTTTGGAAAAAGCTGAGACCTGAAATAACTATGTATAGTGCCAGGTGGGTAATAAACTAATCGTAAATTGTATAAATATGTAACTGTCAGCACCAAGCTGATCAAGAAGGAAAGGTTCAATGATGAGGCTCCCAGTTGGAAGAATACACAAGAGGTTGACATGAGAATGAAATGGCAGGCACCAACTTTATTGTGCGGAAAGTAGTTCTATTCGGGGGAGAACGATATGGCGGGCAATTCTCCTGCTCTCCTTCTTGTGCTCTCCTTCTGCTCTCCAGAGAACTGCGTGGGCTTTTTGTTATATGTCAGCGAACAATAGTGGTATTCAGCCACACATGCGTGATACAGTAAACTGAATTATGTTTACATATTTTAGGCATAGGCGCCCTACTACACTAATGTAACATTCTAAATCTGGGGTCCTCTTCCTAGCCACGGGCCTGGATAACAGCTAGACCTTGAATTCAGCTGGGCCTGGAACTCACACTCCACCTCTACAAGATCACAGTGCAGGATCTGGACCAGAGGGCGACACTTTGGGCCCACAATCCACTTTTCATTCTTGGAGTGGCTTAGTCCCGCGGGGCGTCTCCTCCGAGGTATTCTTTACCCACTGTCTCTCTGGGTGCTGCTCAGCACACCAGGGACATTGTAACACAGTAACTTGTGCTTGTGCCCGCATCAACGATAATCCCCATCCTATTCCATGGTACAAACTGTCTGTGTACCAGGCATTGTCGGGAATGGGAGTCCGACCCTCTACATAATGACTCGGTATCTCTCCCATCTCAGCAGGCTCCACCAGGATCTCTGCTTGGAACTGGACTCATCCCAATAGGAGGTGCAGGTTACTGGACAGGGGGCTTGCAGAGAACTGCACCCGCTGCTCCAGGTAAGCCCCCCATTTTGTCAGTGTAGGGATCTGTGGAATTCCCGTACAAGGAGTCTTCCTTTAAGACTGCAGCCACCCCTCCATGGGTTATGAGATTTTGGCCGATGATGGCCTCACTGGCCAGCAGGGCTGCATATCAGAGAATACTACGCTTCTGCACTTATCAAAGAATACGACCCTTCTTTGCTTTTCCACAATTGGGATCTGAAGCTCATCAGTACCTTCTGGGACTCATGCTTCTGTCACTAACCTCATCCA
>NW_006433946.1:4385259-4419231 GCF_000325575.1 Pteropus alecto
GTTTGGGCTTGCTACAGCTTGCTTTGTAGTCAGCCTTAAAGGCCTCTTCAACCTCGAGGGTCCAATCCCATTGTGCGTCCTGTCACATTAGATGGTGCAGGGGTCAAAATCGCAGCAGTCCCAAATAGGTTTGGAGCTGCTTCACAGTCTCAGGTCCGGGATATGCCTGTATCTTATCAATCACTACCTCTGGCATTACTTTTATCTTACCTGATCAGACAACTTCCAAGAATTTGACAGAGAACCCAGGTCCTGGACCTTGTCTTCATTGACTGCCCAATCCCAGTCAGCAAGAGCTTCTCGCAGGCTGGTCACCACTGCTTTTAGTTCTGTAAGAGAATCAGAGGTTAGCATTATATCATCAATGTAATGATACAAGTACACTGTGGGCGGTCATTTCCACATGGCTAACTCTTGAGCAACGAGACCATGGCACAGGGTAGGGCTAGAGAAAAAGGCATTTGCCAAGTACATAAAGGTATCATCCAAGTTCACGTGACAACTGGTCCATGATGTACATGACGTTCAGCACGGCAGCATGCAGGGGCAGTATAACCTTATTCGGCTCCCGATAGACAATTGTCATGAGCCAGGAGCCGTCAGGCTTCTTCACTGGCCACAGGTCAACTGGCTCCCCTGCCAAACAGGTACCCCAGCCTGATTCCTAATCAGGGAGATAATTGGCCAGCCATACCTCATGGGTTGTGTCTTTCCCAGAAATAGGAGAGAATTGCTGGTCAAGGTGTACCTGATTCCACAGCACCAGCAGCACTTCATTAGGTTGCTGTTCAATATTTCTACAGTAGCCCCTGCCACAAGAAGATCAAACCTCATTTGCCTGCGGCTCACTCTCACAGCCAAAGGGACTGGGCACTGCTCCACTCTGGCCATTTGGCCACACCTCCATCCATGCACTGGCTGGTCTGGGAGTGCTGCAAGCAGTAGGGCGCGCACTTGGGTGGAACACTCCTTGTGTTTCACTTCCACATCCCCCAACCTAGCCATAGCGGACGTCATTTCATGAATCTGCCTATATATGTAAGGAGTCAGCAGTGCTGCCATGGTGCCAAAAGTACTGGCCTGGCCAGAAGTCAAAATCAAGTCCTTCATATGGGTTGTAAATACCTCTTCATCGGGGCTAATGTACTGGGCATGAAATATCATCTGTAACATGCCCATTTCACGAATTATCTGGACCAGATCTAACTATGTGGTCCATCTGCTCACTGTCTCTGGAAGCTCCTCCGAGTTGGCCCACACTGTCGTGCAGTAGACATGAGCCAGTTAATCAGGGAGTGATTGCCTGCACCCCGCGCCTTACGCATCACATTCTGGAGGCACTTCCTGAGGGACGGTGTCATCGTTATGGAGGCCAGCTGAGCCATCTCTTCCAGAGATAATTCAGTCCCTTCGGCCCTGTCATCCCACAGCCGAAGCAGCCACCCCGGAACCGTTTCCCCGGCTCTCTGCTATACCTGTTTCTTCAGGTCCCGGAGTTTTGTGGGGGTGTACTGGATCAAGGTGGTTTACTTTTTAACCTGGGGGGCGCTGTCAGCTTGCCCCCCTGGGGCCAATGGCTGTTCCACTTCAACTTGCTGCTCTATCACCAGCCGCATCTGCTGTGGTACCACTGGTGGGCTCCCAGATCGGGACAATAGCAGCGACCCATCAGGACTCTGCAGCATACATTCTGCTGCCACCAGCCACTTTTCCAGCACTTCTTCCTGGTGTTGCAGCTGCTGCATCTGCTGAGCCTGATCCTGAACCTCCAGGCTGGCCTGCTGCAGCACCGCCAGGAATATCCAGGCCACCCGACCTGCTGCCTCCCGGTGAGCAGTCGGGACATTTGGCTCCAGCATCTCTAGAGCTTTCTGGATGTCTTCCAGACATGGTTTCACTCCATCTCCAGTCCTCCGTGGGCGTTCACGTAGCCAGATACATGGCCATGGGATAATATTGGGAGGCGGAGGGCCACATGTCCTCCACCCGGGTTTCCTCCACCCAGGAACCATCCAGAGTGCTAGGGACCGTACACACCTTATCCTGCAGACTACGCCAAGTGTCAGCATCGAGCTGATTGAGAAGGGAAGGTTTGATGGTGAAACACCCAGTTGGAAGAATGCACAAAAGATATACATGAGAATGAAATGGCAGGCACCAACTTTATTGTGCGGAGTGCAGTTCTATTGAGGTAAGTGTAGTTCTATTGGGGGGAGCACAGTATTGCACGCACTTCTCCCGCTCCCCTTCTTGTGCTCCCCTTCTGCTCTCCAGAGAACTGCGTGGGCTTTTTGTTATATGTCAGAGAATAATAATGGCATTCAGCCACACATGTGTGATACAATAAGCTGAATTATGTTTACATATTTTAGGCACAGGCACCCTACTACACTAATGTAACATTCTAAATTCGGGGTCCTATTCCTAGCTGTGAGCCTGGATCATAGCCATTCCTTGGACCAGCCAGACCTTGGATTCAGCCAGGCCTGATACTCACAGTAACTGATGCAGTGCAGGGCAAATTTCTCCAAGGGAGGAGAGACCAAGCCCTGTACTGAGAGAAGTAAAGGGTCCTTTACTGGAGAGTGTAGAAAGAATTCAACACACACACCAAAGTTAGAGTCAAAAGGAAAGTTTAGTAGAAAAGGGGTAAAACTCCACAGATAGAGTGTGGTCTCCTCTCAGAGGCAAAGAATGAGAGGGACAGTGAGTGAGAGACAGAATAAAGGCACTGAGAGGGACCCAGAGTGTTCAGGGAACTCAGTTTATATGGCATTCTTTAGTTCCCATTTCCTTTGATATGGACATACAGTGAGGAAGGGGGGAAGTATGTAGTTAAAAGGTAAGAATGTGTAGAGTAAAAGGCCTGCTGACAGTTCCCAGCCTTTAATCCTTAGGTTCCCCCACGGTTTTAGCCATAGGGAATGACTCTTGATTCCTGTTTTCCTTTCACAGGTGTGGAGAATGAGTTGTTAGTAAGACAGCAGAAATCTTCCTTTGTTCTGAAGGTGTCTTTCTGGCCTGGCTGAAGAGCTGATCAACACATGGCAGTATCTGATTGTAACTTGATTAACAATTTTAATTCTCTTGCCTCCTCCCTGCATTATAACCACTATGCTATACACCTGAAATTAATATAATATTGAATGTCAACTGTAATTGAAAATTTTTAAATGTAGATGTAAACATAATTTGGGGTTATAATGAAAGTAAAACAGTTTTAATGTCATCTTTTATGAACTGTGCTAAAATATGTCACTTGAAAGAGAAAATATTAAATAAATAAAAATTTAAAAAAGATAAGTGCTAAAAAAAAAAAAGCTGAGTCCTGAGATTTGTATATGGTATATTTATCAGTGCACGGTGAGGGTTTCAGTTGCTGATTCTTCCCCAGCTCAATCGCCTATGCTTTTGCTGATGTGTATAGCCAATGAGGGGAAGAGAAGACAAGAAAAAAGAAAACCTCTTTAAATATTAAGAGATTTTATGGTCTAATAAATGAGTGCTATACAATAAGTATGCATTGATTAGGCATCTGTTCTGATTGCTCACTCATTTAATATCACCCCAAGTCTAGGTACTAAACTTACTATATAAAGTGCACAGAAATTTAAAAGAGAATATATATACATACAGTGGAACATTATTCAGCCTTTAAAAAGAAGGAAATCCTGCCACATGTGACAGCATGGATGACATGGAAGACCTCATGTTAAGTTAAATAAGCCAGACACAGAAGTACAAATACTGCATGATTCCATTTATACTAGGTATCTAAAATAGTCAAATTCATAGAAACAGAAAGGTCACTAGGAGCAGGCGGTGGGGGTGAAGGAAGAGCTACTGTTAAATGGGTATAAAGGTTCAGCTATACAAGATGAATAAGTTCTAGAGACCTAATGTAAAACATTTGAACCTATAGAGAACAGTACTGTATTGTGTACTTAAAAGTTTGTTAACAGGATAGATCTGTTAACAGGATAGGTGTTCTTACTGCAATTAAAATTTAAAAAAAAAAGGAAATTTAAAATTTTGAGAACTGCTCCCCCTAAAAAATAAGATAATTTGACTTTCAGAAATTTTATCACCTTTGAGACTCAATCAGGGAAGAGTCAGCTCCAGAGATGAGTCTTTAAAGGTTAAATAGAAGGTAGGTTTGCAAAGGGAGGACTGGGGGCATTCCAGGCACAGAGCATAGACTCATTAATAAGAAACATCATAATGAGTGTGAGCAAAAGTACAAATATCTGAGTGTGGATGAAGAGCAGTAGGAAACAAGACCAGAAATGGCCATAGGTTGCAAATTATAGCTTGTCTTATATAATATTGATGCAGGACAGGGCAAATTCCCCCAAGTTAGGGAACCTCAAGCCCGGCACCAAGAGTTTTGGGCTCAGTGCAAGAAAAAATTGAAACACACACCAGAGTTAGAGTCAAAAAAAAAAAAAGTTTATTAGAGAAGGTTGACCCTGCCTGATCATTTCTTGCTCGAACGAGTTAGTTCCTGACTGCACTCCCCTCCCCTTCCCAGGACTCTCGAGTTGATGCGGCAGTCCAAAAACCTGCTTAAACGATTAAGCCAGTTTCCTTATACTTTGGCAGCCAATCAATGTTCTCCTTTTGTTCTCCTTCCTTGTATGGAATATCTATATCGGTGTAAGAATGCGGAAGTACAAGATTGTATAAAAGTGCCCGCTACGTTAAAATCAGGGCTTAGTCTTTGGATAAGAATCTGTTGAGCCGGTGCCAGCATCAATAAATGCTGCTCCCTTCTTATAGCCTTGGTGTCCAGTCTCTCTGTTCGAGAATCCCGCAAGAGTAATGCTCCATAGACAGAAAAAGCAAAGACAAAAAACCAAGACTAGAAAAAAAGCCACAAGTGTCAGGGAATCCAGTTTATATATCATTTGTAATATCTGTGAATTATAGTTTAAAGACTTTGTTTACCCATTTTCCTTTGATAATAAAGGCATACAGTGAAAAAGGATAAGAATATGTAGTATGAAAAGGCCTGCTGGCAATTCCCAGTCTTTGAGCAGTAGGTTTCGCATGGTTTTAGCCATAGGGAATGCATGATTTTATTTTGTGTATGTCACAACTTTTTCTGTCTTCTCTTCACATTGTGGGTAAATGATTTGTTAGCAATCTCAAGAACAATCTTCTTTTGTTTTTCAGGTTTCCTCCTTGTCTGGCTGTAGAGCTGATCAGTATATTGCAGTCTCTGAATATAGCTTAATTTAACATTTTTGTTCTCTTATCTCCTCCTTACATTAACACATCATGGAGTTTGAACTTTATCCTAAGAACCATGAGGAGCCATTTAAAGACTTAAGAAAGGCAAATTGAGGGTGTGGTCGTCATGTGATCTAATTCGTATTTGCAAAGTTACTCTGGCAGCAGTGTAGAGAATGAATTCGATTGGGTAAAGGCAGAAAGGGAAGATAATTTTGAATACCTGAGAGCTGGAGTTTTCTTGAACTGGTACAGCAGAAGGGATAGGTTAAATGAGTTTTGAGAGGCCAATAAGGGATAAATGGACTAAAGGAAATTGGAGTTGTCAAGGTAGTGACCATCTCACTATAGAAAAGAGCAGCTGAAATGGGATTGGGGAAGGAGTGAGGTGCAAACTTTGGAGATTATAACCAGAGAATGAACTCTTGGAGTTTAAAATTTCTTAGGTTGTGTGGTTCAAAATATGTGTGATATTGTGATTTATAATAAATATATATTTTGGTCTTCAATACAAGGTTTCTGGCTCATAGCTCTCAAAACCCTTGGCATTTACTAAGCAATAAGAGCAATAGGAGCATCCTTTGTTATATTTAGTGTTTTGTCTTCGATTCAGAGCTTGTTATTTATAACAAGTTTCTTTCCACAACAACTGAGTTTATGTTAACGAGGTAACTTTTTGAAATTCCCTAAAAATGTGGGGGAGAGCTGGTTGCTAGGGGAACCAATCATGATTAGAGGGTTGGAACTTTCCATCCCACCACTGATTTCTGGAAAAGGGAGAGACTTGAAAGTTGAATCAATCACCAATGGCTGATGATTTAATACATCATGTCTCTATAATGAAGCCTCCATGAAATTCCAAAAGGATGAAATTCAGGTAGTTTCCAGGTTGGTGAACCAGAACACACCCTATGTGCCACCATACAGAGCCACAAACTCCATGGAGACAGATGTTCCTGTGCTCAGGACCTCATTCTATATATCTCTTCATCTGGCTACTAATTCATATCCTTTAATATTCTTTGTAATAAACTGGTCATCTGGTGAGCAAACAGGTATCTTGAGTTCTGTGAATGGCTCTAGAAAATTAATTGAACCAAAGGAGGGGGTCGTGGGAACCTCTGATCTATAGCCAGTTGGTCAGAAGCACAGGTGACAGCCTAGTATTGTGATTGGCATCTGAAGTGGGGCAATCTTTTGGAACTGAGCCGTGAATCTGTGAAATCTGATGCTATCTTTGGGTAGATAATGTTAGAGTTGAGTGTAATTGTAGGACACCCAGCTAAAAACAGCCATGGAAGTTGAATGCAGAAGTAGACATAGGAGCAAAGTTCAAAGCTGCAAGAGATTCACAGTCCTGATTGTGTATCAGATTCACCTGTGGTTTTAGAAGTTATAGAAGCTGGGGCCCCCATCCTGAGAGATTCTGATATGGAAGGTAGAATTCGGGCATATGCACTTAAAAAACAGACAAACAAACAAACAAACAAACAAAAAAAACCTTTCACAAGTGTTTCTAATGTGTAAGCTGAGTTAGGAAGCCCTGAGCTAGAATTAGATAGATTATCCATACAAACTCTGAATCTCTAGATGACAGGAAAATTTGTAAGGGTAGAAAACAGTCTTCACTGAATGTGAGGAAGTGAGCTGGAGAGTTAGAGTAAGCGACAGGAAGAGGAAATTGATTGTGGCATAGCCAGAGGGCAAGAAAGTCAAAGGAGCAGGGGTTTTTACTGGAGAGTGAATGATTTAACCAATCAGGGAGCAAAAGGTGAAGGTGTAAATCTCACCTCCCAACACTGACTTCCTTTAAACTGGTTCACATAGAACAAAGTTGTTTGCTCATCACCACTTCACCCTTGGCATTTCCAAGTTTCTACTTCACTTTATTCTGTGACGAAATGACTTTAAGGAATGCTCTCGTATTCTGAAGCTCTACTTTCCACTTTTCAGAGCTCATTGCCATATTTTAGGTATGTCATTCACTTTGAGATGACCATAGCTCCTGGGAGGAATAAAGTGAATCCTGTGGACTTGAATCCAGAAATTTAAAAATATGTACTATTTTCTATAAGGTTCAGTAGCCACTTTACATACCTAGTTTTCAAGATATTTGTGTGAAAGAGTATTAGGATAAATTCTTATTAGATAATGTAAATTAGATAATTTTCAGAAAAATGGACTTATATAGAATATAATATGGAGTATTTGGACTAAAAGAAATTCCAAATGACTATCTCTAGTAGTCATAGTAGTAGTAGTAATGAAGCATTACAGATAAATAAAGAGCATCAAGTCTTGTTCATTTAGTATATTTTATTATCTTTTAAATTGCTTTCATTATAAAAGCAACATAAGCTCCATGTAAACATATTGAATAATTCAGAGGTATCTAGAGTAAAAATAAATGTCCTCTTTCCATGGCACCACTTTCAATGCCCCTCCTCTAGTGTGTATCTCTTTTCAGAAATGTCTCTATGCATGTATAAAAAGAGAAGTATATACACATAAATATATGTATTATGAATTTTTCTACAACTTCTCTTTCTGTTAGCAATATACCACAAATATTCTTCTATGCCAATACATAGGGACCAAACACATTCTTTTTAGCATCTGATAGCATTTCATATTATGGATGCACAATGTTTTTAAACATATGACCCCTTATTTGGGTGCTCATTTTAAATTTCTTCCTTTTATAAAAATAATTCTTCCATTAACTTCCTTGTACACATATTTTTGTGTACATGTGTTAATATTTCTATAGTATATATTCCTAAAAGGATCAAAGGATATGAATATTTAAAATGTTAATAGAGAATGATGTCAGAAACATGGCAGAGTGAGAGACTTTGCCATATTTCTCTCCTTGAAACAACAACAAGCTGAATATCTAAAACTCAACAAAAAAAACACCCAAACTGCACACCAGCATGTCTGAGTGTGGGATCTGCACATAAGAGGTACCACAGGTCAGAACCACAGGTCAGAACCCCAGGTGTTGGGTGGTGGAATAGTAAAAACAAAGAAGCTGCCTCTAGCAGCCAGAGCTCCCTAGGAGGAGTGGGTAGGAGAGAAGGCACTGCGAGTTCCCTGAACAGCCTGTCTGGGAGAACTGGGAGCTCCATGTGGCTAGCGGCAGGGCCCAGTCAACAGAGCAGAAAGCAGAGAAGTGGGAATGACAGAGAAACAGGGATGGCAGAAAAACAACAGTTGATTTTTACTTGCCATGGTTGCAAAAACAAGACTAAGCCACAGCCCGCATCTCCCAACCCAGAGGGCCCCTCCTCCCATATCCTCTGAAACCGAACACTGCAGAGCCCCAAAGGAATCTGAGCAAACGATACCAAAACTGTCACTAACTCTGACAGAGACTGAGAATGAAGGTAGTGAGTGTGATTAAACATATATAAGAAAAAGAAGGCATTATTAAGGCTTTATGTAAAACAGGGATCCAAGAGGTTTAGATGCCACCTACTGGCAAGCAAAAGAAAGGGGCTTTTTTTGCAACAGGCTAAAGAGAGACCTTTATATAATAAAGTCTCTTTTTGGAAAAAAAGCAGAATACATTTTCATTAATGCCCAGGAGGAGAAATAGTCCACTAACACCATGAACAAACAAAGTGACAAGGCATCTCAGAAAGGAAGAGAAAAATCTCCAGAAAATAAGCTTACAGACAGAAATATGCAACTTAAATGACAGAGAATTCGGATGGCACTTCTGAAAAAACTCAATGAAATCTGAAGCGACTAATAGTAACAATTTCAGAAACTGAAAAAACAACGAGATGGGCAGAATGAGTTCTTTAGCAAGGAGATTGAAACCCTCAAAAAGAACTGAATAGAAATTCGAGAGATAAAGAACATATCGCAAAAGTTGAAAAATGAAATAGCAGGCTTGGGATATAGAGTCAACCAAATGGAGGAAGGGATCAGTGATATCAAATACAGAAATCTAGAAATAAATTAAAAGGAAGAGGAGAGAAACCAAAGAATGAAGAATAATGAAAGAGAAATACAAGAACTAGCTGATACCATCAGGAGAGGAAACTTAAGAATAATGGGCATTACCGAAGGTGAGGAAAAGTGGCAGGGACTAGAAAGCATTTTCTGACAAATAGTGGGTGAGAATTTCCCAAATCTAAGGAATGAGCTGGAGCTTGGAATTCAAGAAGTTAACAGAGCACCCAATTATCTCAATCCAGAAAGGCCTTCTCCAAAACACATTGTATTAAAATTATAAAAAAATCAATGACAGAATTCTCAGGGCAGCCAGAGAGAAGAAAATGGTTTTATAAAGGAACATTCATTAGATTATCATCAGACTTCTCAGCACAAACCTTATAAGCCAGAAAGGAGTGGAATCAAATATTCAAACTATTAAGTGAAAGGAACTACCAGCCTAGAATAATGTATCCAGCTAAGCTCTCCTTTAGATATGAAGGAGAAATAAAGACCTTTCCAGACATACAAAAATGGAGGGAATTCTCCACTACGAGGCCTGCATTACAGGAAATACTAAAAGAGGTCAGCTCACCTGAAACAAAATAACTATATATATATTTAGAAGTAAGGTAACTAGCAGGCAAATAGAAACAGAGGAGAGCAACCCTTACTATGAACAGGGCATTATAAGCTTAAATAATAAGAAGAATCGCTCTAGCAAGGTAGTAATGAATGTCAGCATACATAGGGACAAATTGAGACAATGACTGAAAAGGGTAGGAATCAAAGGCACATGGAGAAGAAGGTGGACGAATGTATATATACATATATAACTGTCCTTCATACTCATAATGGGAAGCACACGCCAAAGATTCAGAACCAAAGTATATAACATAAAACAAGAAGGACCAGAGGGAAAACCCACAAAATCCAACCTAAATAAAGAAAACAGAAGCACAGGACAAGGAAGCAATGGAAACACTGAGCTACCAGGAAGCAAAAGATAAAATGGCTATAAGAAGATCTTGTATTTCAATAATCGCCCTAAATGTAAATGGACTGAACTCACCAATAAAAAGGCACAGAGTTGCAGAGTGGACCAAAAAACAAAACCCAACCATATGCTCCCTCCAGGAGACATCTCAGCTCCAAAGACAAATATAGTTTCAAAGTGAAAGGGTAGAAAATGATATTGCAAGCAAATGGCATTTGGAGAAAAGCAGGAGTAGCAGTACTAGTATCAAACAAAATAGACTTCAAAATAAAAAAAGGTAAAGAAAGGTACTGAGGGACACTTAGTAATGATAAAAGGTATCATACACTAAGAAGGCGTAACACTTCTTAATATCTATGCTCCCAATCAGCGAGCCCCAAAATATGTAAAACAATTACTAACAGAACTAAAGGGAGAAACAGACCAAAACACTATTGTAGTAGGGGACCTAAATACCCCACTGTCGGAAATGGACAGATCATCCAAACAGAAAATCAATAAGGAAATAATATCCTTAAATGACACATTTGATCAACTGGACATAATTGACATTTATAGAGCCTGTCATCCCAAAACAGCTGCTTATACATTCTTCTCTAGTGCACATGGAACTGTCTCAAGAATTGACCGCATACTGGGACACTGAGATAGCCTCAACAGGTATAAGAGGTTTGAAATCATTCCAACCATATTCTCTGTTCATAATGCTTTGAAACTGGAGATCAACTGTTAAAAGAAAACGGGAAAAACCACAAATACATGGAGATTAAACAGCATGCTACTGAAGAATAACTGGGTCAGAGAAGAAATAAAAAGAGAGATTAAGAGATACATGGAAACAAATGATAATAATAATACAACATATCAAAACTTTTGGGACATAGCAAAAATGGTCATAAGAGGAAAGTTCATATCTTTACAGGCCTATCTCCAAAAACAAGAACAAGCCCAAATAAACAAACTAATGCTTAATTTTAGAAAACTAGAAAAGAAAGTAGAAAAAAAAATAGCATAGATGATAGAGGCTCTGTTCATCCCTCTGGCGACCAAATTAAACTTGTGAGGGAAATAAGGAGTAGCAGCAAGGAAAAATCTCCTGGGATCTAGATGAACAAGCCATACAACTGGGAGAAATCCAAGAAATCATCCTGCAATGGCAGAAGGTAGGACGAGGCAAGGATGTGGGGCTGCCTGGTTTCAAGCGGCTAGGACGGAGACTGTGGCAGCAGCAGTGGCAGCAGCAGACGCCTCTTAAAGGGGTGTGAATTTCCACGGTGTCGGACCTGCTTGCTCTGAGCACCAGTGCCCATTGGGCTGCACACAGGCAGCACCAGGGATTTACAGGGAGACATTGTCAAAGTGAAGGCCAAAGTGAGAGTCATTCTGTACAGAAGTACTGGCGGTATTCACTGTTCCCCGTTGAGCCATCCCGCCTCCCAGTGCATGGACACAGCACCGCCATAGTCCTGATGTCATCAAACTAGATAACAGAGGTCACTCCACCCAGAGGATTCCCTGAAATCCTGCCTCCCCTAACTCAAGGCCCCACCCAAGCCATATCCAGGTATATCCCCAGCGAATCACTTGCTCCTTGCAGAGCAATGCCTAGACTCACACTGGAGGCAGCTGGCCTCGGTTTCTGTTGTGGCCTTTTGAGGCAAATATAAGCACCGCATCTGTAGATTGCTTGCTAAATCTTAACAGGTGGCCATGGACAGGTAGAGGCTTGCGCTAAGTTAGGCCTGTGGCTGAACCCCTCTCAGAACTGTGCCGCTGGACAGACAACTACTTCACAAATCCACACTAATAAGACCAGGAGACTTAGGAGGTTTGCTTAGTACATAGAAACAGACACCGAAAGGCAGACAAAATGGGAAGACAAAGAAGCAGAAACCATATGAGAGAACAGAACAGAGATCCAGATATAATAGAGTCAAGTAATCTAACAGATGCAGAGTTCAAAACAGTTGTTATAAAGATGTTCAATGAACTTTTGGAAAGTGTAGAGAACTTCAACAAAGAGATAAACATAAAAATGGAAAATATAAAAGAGAACCAGTCTGAAATGAAGAACACATTTTATAAGATGAGAAGTATATTAAATGAAATAAACAAAAGACTAAACAAAGTGAATAAAGAAAAGGATCAAATACCCTATCTAGAGGACAGGAAAGCCAAGGACATGCAAGCAGAATGGCAAGAGATAAGATACTAAGACTAAAAATATTTTAAGGAGCATATAGGACACTATTAAGGGTCTAAATATTTGTCTGATCGGTGTACCTGAAGAAAATCAAGATGTTGAACAGCTGTTTGAAGAAATAATGATAAAATCTTCCCTAACCTGGTGAAGGAAATGGACATAAAACCCCAGGAAGCTCAGAGAATTCCAAAAATCAGAGATCCAAAGAGCCCTACACCAAGATACATCATAATTAAAATTCCAAAGGTTAAATACAAAGAAAGAATATTAAAAGCAGCAAGGGAAAAACAGATAGTTACTTATATGGGAACGCCCATAAGACTGGCAGCTGATTTCTCAAAAGAAACTATGCAGGACAAAAGGGCTTGGCAAAAAATATTCAAAGTGATGAAAATCAAGGATCTACAACCAAGATTATTCTATCCAGCAAAGCTATCATTTAGAGCCGAAACATTAGACCGACTGGACATAATTGACATTTACAGAGCCTTCCATCCCCAAACGGCTCCTTATACATTCTTCTCTAGTGCACATGGAACATTCTCAAGAATCGACCACATACTGGGACACAGATACAAGAGGGGTGAAATCATACCAACCATATTTTCTGATCATAATGCTTTGAAACCAGAGACCAACTGCAAAAATAAATCAGGAAGAACCACAAATACAAGGAGATTAAACAACATGCTACTAAAGAATAACTGGGTCAGAGAAGAAATAAAAAGAGAGAGCAAGAGATATATAGAAATGAATGATGATGATAGTACAACATATAAAAACTTTTGGGACATGGCAAAAGTGATCATAAGAGAAAAGTTCATATCATTACAGGCCTATCTCCAAAAACAAGAATGAGCCCAAATAAATAACCTAACGCTTCATCTTAAAAAACTGGAAAGAAAGAACAAATGAAGCCTAAAGTCAGCAAAAAGAAAGAAATAATCAAAATTAGGGCAGAAATAAATGAAATTGAAAGCAAAACCAAAAAAAAACAAAAAACAAAAGAAAAAATAAATGCAAACAAATTGCCGGTTCTTGAGAAGGTTAATAAAATTGACAAACCCGTGGCTAGACTCACTAAAGAAAAGAGAGAAAGGACACAAATAAACAAAATCAGGAATGAAAGAGGGGAAATTACGACAGACACCACAGAAATACAAAGGATCATACAAGAATACTATGAAAAAGTATATAACGCCAAATGTTCTATTTAAGAAAGACTTTCTCACACTCTAGATTATTTTAAAGATAGATATATTTTTCTATTTTCTTTGAATATATTGTTGCAGGTTGAGTTCCCCAGTGTGCAGAATCTGAGACAGAATTTAGCTTTTCAGATATTTATTAGGAGATGCTCTTGGGACCAACACCCGTAGAAAATGGAGAGTGAGGAAGCAGAAATCATCATCAGAAGAAGCTAAGCTGCCATGCTGGGTCAATGACAATGTCAGCCTAACTCATGGGCAGCTCTGGGGCTAGAATAGCTGTTCAAAATTTTATTGAGTTGGGCTGAGATGGCCAGGCTTATATTTTCCTGCCTTTCATCAGTCACTGGTTGCGGGCTGCCCTGGGAAGAGATGTGACCCTTGTTGAGGCAGCTCTTTGCAGCTGAGGCAATTACTAAAGGGGCTGACATCTGAAGACTGTCTACTGACAGCACTCAGAAATTGGAACAGTAAGTTCTTCATTGAAGAGACATCTGGATAGTACTTCATAGTGTCTACCACATATATGTATAGTTTAGAGTCTTTAATCCATCTGGAATTTGTTTTTGTATATGATATGAGGTAGACAGATGTTCAGATTTTCTTATTCAAATTGATAGCCAATTCTTCTAAAATTTGCTTGATAGTCTTTCATTTCCCAGTAAATTTTAAGTCATTTTTTTTAAAAAACTCAGTCAAAAAACTCATTAATTTTAAATCTACTTTATTTGGTGTTTGTTATAACTCAGATACAATGTGGGAATTTCTTATTAAGTTAGAGAAAAAATAATTGTCTTAGTTCAGGCTACTATAACGAAGGGCCATAAACTGGGTGGTTTTTACCAAAAAAAATGTATTTCTAACAGTTCTGGAGGATGAAAGTCTGAGATCAAGGTGCTAGCACATGGTTGGGTTCTGGTTGTAGACTGTCTCTAACTTCTCATTGTATCTCCCCCAACCCCCATGGCAGAAAGAGAGAGGGCTCCTCTCTTCCTCCATGTATAAGGACACTAATCTCATAATGAAAACTCAACCCTCATGACCTAATTACATTCTAAAGGCTCCACCTTCTAATACCATCCTATTGGGGGTTAGGATTTCAACATAAATTTTGTGGGAAGTAGACGAGAGTGAGGATATAAACATATAGTCCTTAACAATAATCAAAAAACAGAAGACTATATCAAATCAAGGGCTATAGTAAAGAAGAATTCTCTCATTGAAATTTTTATTTGTCATTAAAGTCATAAATCATCAAAACCAGAAGGAACATCATATATACTTTCCAGTCTCTTCATTTCCCAGATGAGAAAACAAAGGTCTTAAAAGTGGTAGGGATAGATTAAGACCCAGAACATAAGAGTCTTGATTTCCAGAGCAGTGTTAACTCTTCTATACTTGGTTGGTTGCTTCTAATATATCATTTTATAATGTAGGCCCTTGAGGCTTTTTATTATTTTTATTAAAATAAAAAAAAAATTATACTTTCAATATGTCCTCTAGTTGAAAATAAGAAAACAGCATTTCTTTAATTTCTCTAATATAGACTCTTCACAAAGCTCAACTATCTTCTCTCATCCTCTAATCATTTGGAATTTGTGTAAAATTTTTTGTGCTGGTCCCACTGTCATAGAAACCACAGAGTAGCAAGTAGAAGGCAAACCAAAGGCAGGTGATACTATATTGGCTTGTAAGGATAATTGTGAGTTTACTGATAAAAATCAATTTTTATCAACTCACTTATACTCCATAATAAGGCCACTGTGACACTTATTGCTCAAGGCACATAAGTGAGAGCTAGTACATATTTGATTTTAATAAATGCTGTCTGTGGGAAGCCTGGACAGGAAAGAACAGATGTTGGAACCATATGATAATAGTGTGGCAGGGTAAAAAAAACCTGTGCCTTTATGTGGCACACCTGGTGTTTATGATACTTTTGTACCTTTTATAACTACAGCATCTGGCCCTTTGCTGCTGTTCTTTAATTTTCAAATAGCCAGGATCGTATGTCTCTTGCAGTGTAGACATGTCCATCAGAAGAAGAAAAAAAAGCAATAAACATGTCATGAATTGAGAGACTACTGCCTCTCTACAAGGAACTTGTGTTAAAATTGTTAGTGAAATTTAAAAATATGAGAAAACATTTAGATCAGCCTCCCAGCTCTTAGGAGGCAAGAAGGAGTCTCTCAAGAATTGCTACATCATCCATCTTCACTGCCAGTTTTCTCAATATTTAAATTTATAATAAAGATGATTAATGAGGAATATCTAAAATATTTAGGGCACTATAGGCTCTAAGTTATGCTACTTACATTCTATTTGATACAAGTGATGTAGGTTGAGGTAGACAGAAAGAATATAATTTGATGTAACTCAAATTTGGATTTTCTGTTTTTCTCTGAGCTTTAGGGGGTGTTCATGTGTCAAAAGATAACAAATATAAAATAGTTCATCTAAATTCTTAGTTATTCTAATGAGTAAATCAAATTAATATTATAACTCACCCAAAAGTTGATTTAAAAAAAAAATCACTGGCACACACACACACACATAGCTTTGTACTAAAGTTCATTTAGTAACTCTTTAACTCTTCTGGGGTCTTCTGGACTAGAACTTGGAAGAAACTTCAGAGTAGTAAATAATATATGATTTCTATAGCAAGTCATACTTCCTGAAGGTGACATCAATTTTGGCAAGATACTTTTTTTCAGAAAAAACATCCCACTTGGGTTGTTGAGATGATGAACATGCTAGGGTTTGTCAGATGTCAAACTTATATTAAAATTTTCATGAATTAGATAGATTTCAGTGAGGAGGATATCTCTCAGGTAACAACCTGAAACCCCTAAATCTGGGATAGAAAATACTCAGTGTGGTAATGGCTCATGGATTTTTTCTCATTGAGTAGTAGCAACCTTCAACCTGGGGCCTCAGGAGCCCATTCCTAAGCATTTGGAGTTGGTTTATGGGATAAACAAGGAAATACAGACTGGGTACATGAAACAGGAAGGAAAAAGGACTAATTTAAGGATGCATTATCAGGCGGGTCACCACTATGAGTGCTCAATCATGTAGGACCACCTAATTTACCTCATTAAATCCAATCCAAGACCATCTATCTAAAAGGGAAAAGTATTTAAGCATCAGCTCTGTTGCCCTTTGGCTAAAGGTTGCCTTACAGGGTTTTAACTGTCCCCATCCTGCTTCCGGGTTGCTCCTATTTGAATGCCAAATGCCTTCTTGGAACATCCCTTGGGAAGGAATCAGAGAAGCCCTGGGCCCAGAAGCGAGAGTCATTTGTGGCTAGCCAAAGACAAGGCACTGCCTGGTGGCCCCTTGCATTGAAACTGGTCAAAGCTTATTCGTCACTCAGATGTGACTGGGTAGGAGATGAAACCAGGGGATTTGAAGTAGTGCACAATAAATGTTCAATATATCCTATGCAGGGAATGCCAATGAGAAATTATTAAAGTAACTCATATGGTAGCGACAAACAGAAGAGCAGTTTGGTTTTTACAGCTGTTATTTTTAAACTCCCTCACATAATTTAAACCTGAACTGTGAAAGTTTGCTCTCCTTTCAATTAGTATTAATGAAATAATGCCACTGAGATTGGTTACTATGATAAGCACCATGGAACTTATGAAAAATGGATTTTTTATTAGTGTTTTATCCTTATTAGCAAGGAGATTCCACAATCATGCCATTATACATAATTTCGAATAAGCAGCTTCTCATAATTATGAAATATAGAGTTATGGAATCCAATTTAAATAATTCCACTAATTCTCTGAGGTTTTTAATCACATCTGTGATTTTTTTTCAAGACCAAAGATGATAGGTTTATCTTTCATGAAAGAAGACAATTTACTTATCAACAAAATCTTATCGTATCATAATTACTAACATGTCTATTTCACTTTCTGGCGTTGATTTTAAATATTTTGAAATTGCTATTACTTAACTTCGTGAATATGCTTCACAATACTTCTACTTAGCCTGTTTGCTAAAATTACCCAAGCATATTGCTGAAGTATTAAGAAAGCTGTGCAAGATTGAGAGGGGGAGTAGAGGAAGTTCATTTTGGAAGGCAGTGTGATTAATATCTGCCATTTATTGAATCCTCAAAATGTGCTAGTCACTGTGCTAAATAAATGCTGTGCATATATATCATGTCATTTAATACTCACCAAATAGGTGTCTTTATCCCCATTTCATAGATAAGGAAAGAGAAGTTCAGAGAATTTGAGTAGTATGTCCATGGTCACATTGTAGTAACTGGTTTATCCAAGATTCAAACGAATGTCTTTTATTTCAGCATTCCGGCTGTTATTCAGCAGTTTTCAGCCTTTGATTTAGATGTCTGAAATGGCAAGGGTACGATCTATAATTCTTGTATACTGAGTCCATTAGAAATTTGGTCTTTCGGTAAGTATAGCCAAGTGTCTGGAAAAATCTGTCAACTGCTCACTTCTTTGCAGATTAGAGCCGTGGATACTCTGTCCAATTTGGCTGCCAGGTACTGTCCTTTCCCTTTCAGCTACAGTCAGATCACATTGCTTGGCTTTCTTTTGGTATATTTCTAGAGCATTTCAGCAGCACATTATTCCCAAGGAAAGTAATGCATAAAACACAACCATATCTCTTCTTCAGTTTTTCATCATCCTTACAAATGTTAATTTTGAGATTTTTAAATAAAGTTTCTAAATACTATATCTTCAATTGCACTAACAATTTGAAAGTTTTGATGTTTGAATGTCTTCACAGGAATAGTCCACGTGGCCTCTCGATTCACTTTAAACCCACATCACTCGCATCCATGTTCTCAAATGTTAAATTAAACAATATTCATTAAATTCATTAAACTCACCCATTTTTATTTTAACATATCCAAGTATGTACATAGATACTTAATGAAATTATTATTCTTTATTTCTCATCCAGCAGAAATCACCTACCCTAGGCAAAGTGAGTTAGAGACAATATTCTGGGTTCTTTATTTCTAGAACATGTGTGGTAACCACATTATCTCTGTTCCAGTCTCACAAATGTTTCTCTACAATTTGTAATGCTTGACCAAATTAGCCTGTATGTCATGAACCAAAACTACTGAAAAACCATGAACTTAATTAATGACAAGTAGAATATGTCTTTCTCCACATCCTAGTTCCTGCTGGAGCAGTGTGTGTTCAAATGGGTCATCACACCAAGACAGAGGTCAACTCTTTCATCTTATTTTGCTTCAAGTTTCCAATTGACATATGATACCATTTTGTAGTTACAAGAATGATTAAAGCACTATAAAAGTATCTATAGTAATAATTAGCTAACTATACATTGGAAGGACAAAAGACACTTAGAAAGTTTGCTTACCTAACTACTAAGCTTTGCTCTGGGGCAGGTGAGGGTTCTTTTGCTTTGGCAGGTTGTTAATGTCATATCCTTGATAAAGCATTGGATATACAATGGAGAGACTTGAATTACCTACAGAGCAATTCCTGAATTGTGGAATTAAGATTCTTTGTAACAGCTCCCAAGAGAAAATAAATGCTTTCTGAGATACTCATACTACTGTCTCAAATACTTATGTTGACCCTGGCCTATGAGAAGCTATGATCATCCTATAAGTCAAGGCAGCCTGTCATAACAATGAGTTCCAGTATCTGAGTGACTATAAAGAACAAAATTTTAGTTTTCATTCACCACACAGTTCAAAGCCTTCTACTAAGCCATTCAGGACCCCAGACTCCTCCCATTGTGTGGTCTGCCGTCCCATAGTGCCTCAGAGTCCTCTGCTGCATCCTCTGCTTCTGGCTGGGTGACAAAAGAAGAGAGAGAATATGGAAAAGCTTCACCTGTTTTTAAAAGCCTTAGCCAAGGCATGACATGCATGGCTTCCAGTCATATTCTATTGGCAACAATTAGTCACATGGCTCCACCTAAATGCAAGAGGACAAAGAAATGTAGTCTAATGATATCCCCAAGAAAGGGAAGGGAATGGGTTGTACCTGACACAACCACAACAATAAACACTTTCCAAAACGATGCACTTTCAGAGCACCTTGTCTGTTTGCTTTGTAACACATCACGAAATGCTGTTACTTTATTTGTTTATTAACTCGAGGTTTACCTGTTGTTGTTTTATTTTCTTTGTCTGTCTTCCCAACAAGAAGGTCCTAAGAACAGTGACCATGTCTGTTTTCCACTATTGTAATCCCAGCATTGGGCATAGTGTCTAGTACTTCATAAGCACTTAAAGAGTTGTCAAATGAATGCTAATGCTAATGCTATGGGAAAAGATGAAGGAACAACGATAATAATTCTTTAATTCTAAGATGTACCATTTAATGAATAATAGATTTTCAGAAGGGTGGAAAATCACCACCCTAATAAATAAACATATTGATGATAAGACATCCAGATCTCACAAACATTAACCTGAAAAATGTATAAAAATTAACGATAATTCTGCCTGATGGGCTCTGAAAAGTTTGACCGGGGATATACCATTTGAGCTAATGGAAAGATGGCATTGTCAATTTTTTTAAAAAGTTAGGAAAAGACATTTTGGACATGGATAAAAGCATGCACAAAGGCAATACAACATCCTCCCTTTGGGAACGATGAGTAATTCATACAGTTCAAGTGAAGGGTACTTGACAGGAGTGGCTACAGATGAGTCTGGAAAGGCAGGCTCCAGAAATGGGGTGTCATTGACATCTTCTAAGCAAAGAACTGACATTGTCAAATTTCTGTTTTACACATTTGTGTTTTCATTCTGGCAGCAGTATGAAGGGCTAGACTGAAGTCAAGGAAATCAGTTGTGAGGCTGTTGGAATTGTGGGAAGTGAATGGAAGGGTTAGTGTTTGTTATATATGTCAGCTCAACAAAATACAATATGCAAACACAATATCAACTCTTCTTTATAAAGGATAATTAATATAAATTTAAGAAGTAGAACAAACATTTGTTGTCTAAGATTATTTATTGTAGATGATTTCTCATTACCATATCAAATTAGCAAAGCTACCTAATGAAAAATAAAAATTGCTTTGTTATATAGAACTCTTCTCTATAATGATATTCTTTGTCATGTCATATATTGAAACCAGTTGTTCCTCCTGTCTACTTTAGCAATTAAGAACATTCCATCTCCATCATCTATTGAACTATTGCTTATATGGAGATGGAGTATTTTACCTTCTTTGTGCCCATCTCCATATTTATCCTTTCTTTATTAATTACTTTTCAATGTTTTGTTTTCAGATTTGAGGCATCTCTAACACCAAGCCCCCTCCTTCGTTCTTATAGCTGGTGGCATAATTAAAATAACATAAAGCAAATTAATAGGAGAAATCAAGTTTTAATATGTGCACATCGGGAATTCACATAGGCATGAAAAGTTCAAAAACAGTAAGGCAAAATGAGGTATATATACATCTGGACTAAGGAGAGGGAGGTAGGGATCTGGGACTTCGAAGAGAAATAGGCATTCCACGGGTAGGTGAAAAGAGTTAATAGTTAGTAAAAAAATATTTACTGGGCCATCTTGAAACAAAGGAACATAGAGAGAACTTTGATCAAAGGGACCTTTCTAGAGTTTTCCCTGTCTGTCACACCTAGTTCAGATTAAATTATAGTTATCTACACTGATAACTCTTTCCTGTCACAGGCATTCTATTTTAATCTTTTAGACACTTAGGGGGAAGGTCAAAGATTCTTCCTGAAAATTCTGGGTCTCAATCATTTTCAGTTCCAAATAACCTGCATGCCAGAGTGGCATATCTTGGGACACCTGGTTATGAACCCTTACAACACCTCTTTTTCTTAACAGCATTGTGATTATGGAGCTGAGAAATATAAGCCTTCTGAAGACTGCATTTTTTTTACTGAATATAATGAAAGGATGATCTTGTGCTTTCTAGACATATCACAGTTTAATGAAAAGAACATAGGCTTTATAGTCAGAACAACTCCGGCTAAATTCCAGCTTTACCACTTACTAACTGTGAGACTTTGGGCAGGTCCCTTAATCACCCCTTCACTGGGTAGTTGTCAAAATAAGATGAGCTAACGTGGGTAAAGAGCTTAGGACATTGCTCCAGGGCTCAACTAGTATTTACTGGATCCATCCTCCAGGGCCCTAGTCAGCCATCCAACTCCCCACATGGCCAGATTCGTCCTTTTTCTTTTCACATCTGTGCTATATTTTGGCTTACATTTAAACCGTGGTCCAATTATTATTATTATTTTTTACTTTTGTTTATTTAAAGAAAACATTTTTGCTCAACATTGCTTGTCTTTTATGTTGCATTTATAAAGTTGTTTTGCTTTCCTAAGTGGCATGACACTCAATTCCACCCATTTCTCTTCGACAGCCTTTAGGGCATTTTCTCTCACAAGATTTTGTTTCTTTAAAGTTTGTTGCCTTATCAGCAATAGGATTAGCTATAAAAATTAAATCAATAAGAACCATTTTTTAGCTGTTCCCTTTAACATATGCTTCGCTTTATATGTTTCTCTCAATCAAGTAGTGCCATTGTGGTACAGCCATATGATGTCCCTTTTATCTTTAAAATTTTTTTTCTTTGTTTTATAAAAGTTGGAAACACAGCTTCTCTCTCATTCAGGAGATAGTGTTAGTAAAATCTCGATTTTCTAGTTTCCAGTTTAGTACACATGACATTATTATCTTTTTTAGTAGGTCTTAAGACTTTGGATTCAATCTTCTTGCCCTGAACTTTTACTGAGATTTCAGCATTTTAAAGCTTTTATTCCACTCCTACACATCTAGTTATTCTTGGTCCACAATCATTCCACTTGGGGTCTAGCTCTGTTAGTTTTAACTTAACCTGTGAGTAATACTACAAATATTCTTGCTTATTCCTCCTACTCGATTGCTCTGGCTATATGAACTTGATTATATTAAAAAACAGTGATTTCCTGTACTTAATGGCTTTGGGGAAAGGGGTGGTGGTGGTGGTGGTAGGTAATCCCTTTAAAATCTTATTTATTTTAAGAGACATTTTATTTTTGTTTATTTTACAAGGTAGATAAGAATTGCATCTTGTGTGTAGTTTTTCTTCTCTCGATTAAAAGCAACATAAGATATCAGTCAATCTTGAAATCCCTTGGAAAGTAGAGATTATCTCAATATTCTCATTAGTGATTTGATCCACCCACATCTTCTGGTGATAAGAGTTAAAAGGGATGTTGCAAATAGCACCTCCTGCTTCTAACAGTTAGCAAAGAACCACCTCCCAAAACACTGAATATACTAAGAGAACACAATACGATGTTCTATGTTCCAACAGTATTTTTATGATATTGCCTTGGACAAGTCCATGGCTTTAACACTTTCACTTTTTAGGCAAATGAGATAAATGCATCCACAGTATTCATACTCTGAACTGATGAATTGTTTTGATTCATATCCTGAAACAATAGTAACCAAAGATAAAATGCCAGTCTCCAATTCAATTGGATTCAACAGATATTTATTGTGTGCCCATTATGTATCCCTAGTGTGATACATGGACCCCAGGATTTCTAGAGGATATTTTAATACTGATGAGGAAGATAGAGAAAAATCTGGGCACCACTGTGCTCATCTAGAAAACCTAGAAGTTGTTGGAAGTTTTTCAAATCTTCAAAAACCTCTGAAAAGTGTATCTTAATTTTGCCTATATCTTTCACTTCAACAAAGATCTCCAACACTTGTTAGGGAGGCACAGAAAGCCACAGAAGACCTGTGAGCTACTTAGGCAACATATCAAAGGAAAGTGAAAATGCTGATGTTTCTTGACTACCTTCCCCTGCTAAACCTGTGTCACTCAATTGTAGATAAATATGTGGAAGGCGTTCCCCTACTGCAATGGGGTGTGTGTGAATTATCCATCACAGTCGTTTTGTTATTTGGAGCAACTCAGGCAATCAAAGAAATGGGTGGTTCTTATTCACTGGCATCTTTACCTCTCCTTCACAGACCATCGCACTTTCACTCACACCTACCATGCATATACATAACCCACTTTTTGCAAATATAAGAGAGAAAAAAAAATTTCTTCTACCCTCTTTGGTCTCTGGCTGGGCCTAAGAATTAAAAAGATTAACAGGAGAAAAGCATACAAATTTATTGAATTTTTACATGCACTTAGGAGTCTTCACAAGAGAATGAAGACCCAAAGAAGGGACCAGAGCAGGAAGCTTTTATACCTTTTAGACAAAGAAACAATAAATTTGTGAAGAATTGACATGAAAAAGGGGTTTGGGCTATGGGTAATAAATAATGAACAATTTTGTTTATATAGAATGCTGGGGCCTTATCCCGATCTCTGGTGATAAGTATGTCTTCTATCCTCCTGCTTTTAGGAGGCCAGAATGTCCTTCTTTCACTAGCTATTTTATAAGTACCTTTAATTAAAAATAGTCAATGTGCTAAAGTGGCATATTTTGGGGTTACATATTCTGCTATCTTTCACAAAAATAAAGTGAATAGTTTCTAGTCATATGTGCTATAGCTTTTGTTTTGCAACTAGGCGAGGAAAGAAAAAGTTTTGGTTGGGAGAGGGGGGCTGAGAGTGACTAGTGAAGGCATAAGGGGATGGAATTAGCTTCATCTACAATGAGTCCTTTGGACTGGGTTCAGTGCTCCTATATATAGAGTAGTTTAGAGGGAGAAGCTGAGGAATGAAACAAAATCCTGCTACCCAGTGATAACATCTTTGACATAGACGATGGCCTTATCTTTGTAGGGGAGAAAAAATTTTTACTCTACTTTTGAGTCCTTGGCTAAAACCCCAGGTAATAAAATTTGCATTAACAAGAGGAAAACAAACAAGTTTATTAGCATGTATACCTCATTTATACATAGGAGATACCCAGAGAAAAATTAGTAAACTCTCAGAAATGGCCCAAGCCACCACCTTAAATACCATCTTTAGCTAAAGAGAAAAGAAAGATATTATGAGATGGGGCGAGGCCAGTTATGAGGGCTTACCAGGAAAAGCACAGTAATCAAAGGTTTGTTATGCAAATTTAAGTTTCTACGCTCTCCATTGAAAAAATTCTCTTGTGGTTTAAAGTCAATTTTCTCTTTCTGGTACTGAGAGTGACAATTACAAATGGAGATTTCCTTCATAAATGTAAATGTCCCTTACAAAAGGGTAACTCCTATAGTTTTGGAGACTTATCTTTGTCTGCTGTTTCTCAAAAATAATCAGCTCAAAAAAATCTTTGTGCCAAAGAGGTCTGCTTTAGGGTTGCATATTCTGCTCCCTTCATCATTATGGTCTATAACAGCAGCAAGGTGTCACTAGGATATTTTAAGGGCAGTAGATACAAAGAAATAAAGATTGGAGAGGAAGAATATAGAAGACCCCACTCACTAAAGTAACTGACAGACTGGTTTGTAAATTCATGTGAAGTAGTCCTCCGGGGACTCTTAGAAATAACTGGGGGGACATTTGTGGGTTGTAAGTCTGAGACCTTGTTTCACACAGTTGGAAGTTAGCAAGTCAGTGAACATCTGGGTTACCTTCCCATACTAGTGTTTAAAAAAAAAATAAGAAAAAAAAAAAAGAAAGAAACAACAGGCCCACAATGGAGTCACTTGTGCTAAGCTCCAAGTCAGCAAAGCAAGGCTTAATACTTAACCTAACAGCGGTTTCAACTTCTCAGAGGAATGTAAACTTTAACCAGTCAATCTGGAATTACCTGGTCAGCACTAGTGAGGTAATCTGCCTGATAGACCCCCACCTTACCCCAGGTGACCTTGCCTGAAATAATCCATTCATTGCTAGGATAACTTTCTTGCCCCACATCCTTCTTCCTATAAAAGTCTTCCATTTTGTACAGCTCTTAGGAGTGGCTTTCTATCCGTTAGATAGAATGCTACCTGATTAATGAATTGTTGAATAAAGCCAACAGGATCTTTAAAATTTACTCAGTTAAATTTTGTTGTTGTTGTTGTTGTTTTTTAACACTAACATATAAAGCATAATGTATAGAGAGCTACAAATGAACATTATAATGTTCCAGTTTCAAAAATAATTTAGGCTACAAACTAACCACATTTTCAGAAATGGAACTCTCCAGTCACTCCTTACACTCCTTAAGCAACTCGAACCCCACCCCCATACTCAACTCTAAAACATAAGCACAAAAAACTAATCTTGTTTAATTTAAAAGCTGCTCCCAAGACTGCATGGTCAGTCTGCACCCCCAGCACCAGGACAAAGTACGCTTGCTCTTTTGAAACATTTGTTTTCTGCTACAAAGTTAGACCTTTTTTTCTTCATGGTCTCTTGTTGCCTGCAAGAAGAAAATTCTTTCACCATCCAATTTCTCAGTTTGTTTTTAGTCCACTTCAAAGCCCTTATTTCATCCCTTAAAATTGCCACTTCCTCTTTCTTTTGTGTCCTTCCATCTTCTTTCTGTATTTCATCCGCTTCCTTGCTGGGAAGTGCCTGGTAAACTAATTTCTCTAGGAACAAAGGCTTGAGTTTAATTCTCTAGGGAATTTACATTTTAACAAGAGGCAACCTTTAAACAAAAGAAATTAATTACACATGAGAAAATTTGGTATTTGAGCAAAAAGTCTTGAAAAGTTTGTATGGAGAGTGGGAACTTGCTGCAAATTCCACACCACTTCTCAATTGCATACTTTAGGGTAGAGTCTTTCATTTTGCTAAAGCCTTAGGACTTCAAATCTACACACACACTCTTTGCTTGCATCTTTTCTTGAATTTCTTTTTCTTACACATCTCTCCCAAGTTTTTCAGAGACAGAAGCATTTTCCAATGAACACAATAAAATATAGATCCTGCTAATCCTAGTTGTTTTCTAGGCAAAGAGAGTAAAAACATTTTATGTAAGATAGAAAGACTACTGATCTTCTTGATTAAGAAAGTTTTTATCCCCTTTATGTAGTTACTAATGTATATCTTCAATAGCTACAGGTGTACCTCAGAGATATCGCGGGTTTGGTTCCAGACTACCACAATAAAGCGTGTCACATGGACTTTTTGGTTTCTCAATATATATAAAATTTATGTTTACACAATAATTTAGTCTATTATGTGTTAAATAGCATTATGTCTTTAAAAATGTATTGTATATACCATAATTTAAAAATACTTTATTGCTGAAAAACGTTAGCCATCATCTGAGCCTTTAGCAAGTTGTCATCTTTTCACTGCAAAGAGTCTTACCTGATGTTAATGACTGCTGACTGATCAACATGATGGTTGCTGGAGGTTGAGGTGGCTGTGGCAATTTCTTAAAATAAGATAACAGTGAAGTTTGACACATCAATTGACTCGTCCTTCCACAAACAATTTCTGATAGCAATGTGATGATATTTGATAGCATTTTACCCACGGTGGAAATTATTTCAAAATTAGAATCAGTTCTCTCAAAACCAGCCACTGCTTTATCAACTAAGTTTATGTAATATTCTAATTCTTTGTTGTCATTTCAATAATCTTCACAACATCTTCACCAGGAGTAGATTCCATCTAAAGAAACCACTTTCTTTGCTGATCCATAATAAGTAACTCCTCATCCATTAAAGGTTTATCATGAGATTGAAGCCATTCTGTCACATCTTCAGACTCCACTTCGGGCTTCACTTCTTGCTATTTCTACCAAATTTGCAGTCACTTCCTCCATTGAAGTCTGGAACCCCTCAAAGTCATTCATGAGGGTTGGAATCAACTTCTTCCAAACTCCTGTTAATGTTGATATTTTGATCCGTTCCCATGAATCATGAATGTTCTCAATGGCATCTAGAATAGTGAATCCTTTCCAGAAGGTTTCAATTTACTTTGCCAAGATCTACCAGAGGAATCACTATCTATGGAAGATATAGATTTATGAAAGGTATTGCTTGAATAATAGGAATTGAAAGTCAAAATACTCCTTGATTCATGGACTGCAGAATGGATGTTGTGTTAGCAGGCATGAAAACATTAATATCATTGTACATGCCCATCAGAGTTCTTGAGCTACCAGGTATATTGTCAATGAGCAGTAATATTTTGAAAGAAATCTCTTTTTCTGAGCAGTAAGTCACAACAGTGGGCTTAAAATATTCAGTAACCTATGTTGTAAACAGATGTGCTGTCATCAGGCTTTGCTCTTCCATTTACAGAGCACAGGCAGGATAGATTTAGCATAATTCTTTAGTGCCCTAGGATTTACAGGATGGTAAATGAACATTAGCTTCAACTTAAACTCACCAGCTGCTTTATAGCCCCTAACAAGAGAGTCACCCTGTCCTTTAAAGCTTTGAAGCTGGGCATCAACTTCTGCTCTCTAGCTATGAAAGTTCTAGATGGCATCTTTTTCTATTATAAGGCTGTTTCAACTACATTGAAAATCTGTTGTTTAGTGTAGCCACCTTCATTAATTATCTTAGCTAGATATTCTGGATAACTTGCTGCAGCTTCTACATCAGCACTTATTGTTTCATCTTGCATTTTTTTTTTTTGTTCTTTTCTTTTAAGGAAAAAAGCCATTCTTTCCGTAAACTTTATGAGCTAACCTCTTCTATCTTTCAATTTTCTTCTGCAGCTTCCCACCTCTCTCAGACTTCATAGAATTGAAAAGAGTTAGGGTCTTGCTCTGGATTATGCTTTGGCAAAAGGGAATGTGGTGGTTGGTTTGATCTTCTATCCAGACTACTAAAACTTTCTCCATATCAACAATAAGGTTGTTTTGCTCTCTTTTCATACATGTGCTCACTGAAGTAGCACTTTTAATTTCCTTCAAGAACTTTTCTTTGCAATTACAACTTGGCTAAATGTTTGGTGCGAGAAGTCTAGCTTTTGGCTTATCTCAGCTTTCGACATGCCTTCTTCACTAAGGTTAATTATTTCTAGCTTGTGGTTCAAAGTGAAAGATGCAATTCTTCCTTTCACTTAAACACTTAGAGGCCATGATAGGGTTATTGACTGGCCTAATTTCAACATTGTGTATTTCAGAGAATAGGAAGGCCTGAGTAGAGGGAGAGAGATGGGGAAACAGCAGGTTGGTGGAGCAGTCAGAACACACACATGCTTATCAATTGAGTTCACCATCTTATATGAGTGCCATTCGTAGGATCCCAAAACAATTACAATAGTAACATCTAAACTCACTGAGTACAGATCACCATAACAATATAAGAACGAAAATTTTTGAAAATATTGTGACAATCATCAAAATGTTGTGCAACAGAGACATAAAGTGAGAAAATGCTGTTGGAAAAAATGGCACCAATAGATTTGCTCAATACAGAGTTGCCACAAACCTTCAATATGTAAAAAACTCAATATCTGAGGAGTACAATAAAGTGAGACACAATAAAAATAGGTATGCTTGTACAGATTCTAGGGTTTCTTTCCACTGAAGAGTTTGATATGATCTTATTGTTCTAAAATTTAAAATAATAATAAAAGGATTTTTTGGTACTTAGTGAAAAAACAGTCTTAATACGGTCTTGAAACAATACCAGAATGGCCAGAAAAAGGCTATCATCATGAAAGGGACAGTTCTTGGTCTGGTTTGCAGTAATGAGGACAAGACCTTAGTGGGCGAGCTTAAATTATACTGTTATGTTCTTCAGAAGCAGTGGAGTTGAGAGTAATCCACAGGAATTGTACATTTGTAAACAGAAGTAGGTTAAAGTAATTAATCCTATGTCTTGCAGCTCCAACGTTCTCTCCCTTAAGAGAAATTACCCAGGGTCCAAGGCAGCTAACAGCAAGGCACAGTGTTAAAGTGGTTCAGTTCTCTCTGATTTGGGACCTGTTATTTGTTTCAATGTATGTTAATCTGTTTTGTGCACAGCACATGTTTTAAACCAAAGAGTAAGTATAAATTTGGTGTAACCTCATTTTCTTCCCAGTCAGAGATATTGGAAAATGGTTTTAGAGACATAAAGCCATATTTTTAAAAGCAGCTCACTGGAACTATTCAAAAAGCAATTAGATGCCATCTTGTGGTGGTGGGGGGCGGGGAGCTTCAATAAAATGAGTGGGTGATTTCTTTTAGCATTTCTTATATTCCTAGTTTCACGCTTGATGAAACAGAAGCATGAGAAAGAAACTCTGCCCATTACTGTTTTTTTCTGGGGTAACTTTGAAGTCATTTCTGAAAATTTCAATGTTATTTAGGCTCCCGGAAAAATAACTGCATTTAGGAGCCTTACTCATATCATGTTATTCCTAGAATTAAATGCTTCATTCATTCATATGTTAGAAAACAACCTTCATAAATTCATTCACAGAACAAAAGAACAGCAACAAAAAAGGTGGATCTGCAATCTAAGGCTTTGTCAGCACAATATTATGCATATTCCTTTATAGCAAATGTAGGGTGCTTATTATGTGCCAGGCATGGTGCTAAGTGTCATATGTAAGTTAACTCATTAAATACTACAAAATACTCTGACATAGGTACTTAGGCATTCCAATTGTAAATATGAGGTAACTGAGTCTCAAAGAAGTTAAATGATTTGCTCCATTAAATGGTGAAGCTTCTCCAAAGTGGTCCCAAAGCCCATGGAGTCCCATGTATTCATCAGAGTATACACTTCCCCTGAACATAGTATACTTCCAAGGCACATAAATAAAGCCATATACCAATCTGAGGGCATTAGCATTAAAACTTCTGGTCTGACACTGATTAGGAAGAGCTTCAGACATGTGTGGAAGGGCAGAGTTGGAGTATACTGTGCCCGGAAAACACAGAATCTGTTGGCTTAGCAACAGATTGGAAAAACAGGGGCTGTTAGTTCTCCTCAAAGCTTTGTTTGAGGACAGATGTGACCTTGATCTCACTAATAAACCATGCTGTCTTCAGTTTTCTCATCTATGACTTAGAAATGGAAACTTGGAATACTTTGAAAGAGACCCAGGTGATGGGAAATTTCAAGAATCTAGACTTTTATTCTTGAAGTACAACAACACATAGTTCTGTATGAAGTTAAGTATATGCTCTATCAGAAACATGGATAAAAAATCTATTCCCCTTTAGGGAAAAAAAAAGCCATTTACCAAGTTTTCCCTCTGCTAATAAATGTCACATTGATGGATATAGCTAAATAGAGCAATGAAAGAATGAAAAGTTCTGTCATTTCCAGGAGTAAACTTTTTGAATTTTCTTTGTTTCCAGACTTAGTCAAAGTTATAAAGTTTTAATAAATATGGAGCTAATAAAATAGTATTATTTTGAGCTCTTGCATTGTTAAGCCTACTTTTTGTAATGATTAATGATAAATCATTTTGTAAAGCTTGGGTGATTTATCAACGGAGCAACATATTTTTAAAACAGGTGTTCTGGGAATTCAGAACCTCTGTGATACAAATTTTTTTGTTGTTGTTGTGTTGTTTTGTTTTGTTTTGTTTTGTTTATTCTCTAATTTGGGGAATTTCCAAATCACCTGAAAATAGGAATAAAGACAAGAAAAGTAGGAGATATCTATCCTCAGCTTCCATTACTTCCATTTTCATGTGATCTTAATAAATTCATCTATAAAAAAAAAATGTGAACTACAAGTAGAGTCCAATTTTGAAAGAGATGTAGAAGCGTTATCTAAAAAAGATTGTGTAGCTTTTATACCAGTATTTTTCTTTTAAATGTTTAGTCCCTGCTGTGTTATCTTAAAGGATTAAAAAAAAAAAATGAGAGTAGCAAAACTGTGTCTGCACCAGAGCTCGGGTGTTTTTTGAAAATGTGGACTGCTTCTATGGAATTATATTTTAGAAGGAAGGGTATAAACTTTATTTTAGATAGAAGATATAAGGTGATATAAAAAAGATCAAGGGCGGGGGAAGAAGCTAATAACTGCCTACTGAAGTACAGTCCTTTGAACTCATAAAATAATTATTTGATAGAAAGATAATTATCATGACTGTACTTTTGTCTCATATTTTTAGCTTATCTAAAAAGAAAGTGTTAACATAAATGACCAACAATAAATAAATGCTTAAATTACGATATGCCAATGTGATAGAATATGCTGCAGCCATTATACAAATGTTTTAGAAGAATATTTAATAACAGGGAGATTGTTTCTACTGTAAATGAATAAAAATTACAGAATACAACACTATAAGAGTGTGAACTCAAAATATATAACTAGAAAAAAAAGAAATGTTAATGTTAACGAATATTTCTGGTGGTGGTTTTATTTGATCCTCTACACTTTTCTATGTTTCTCAAATATCTTACAATGAAAGTTATTCTGACATAAGGACAAGAATGACAAAATTCTACTTTTTATACGCTTTCTATCTCTCTCTCTGTCAAGGTATATGGCCCTTATACTTAAGAGTTCTGTAAAAACCCAAACTTGAGACCTCACATTTCACATTATTTAGCTTTCCTATGTAAAGAAATCCATCGTGTTTATAATTGCCAAATGTCAGTGTTTGTATAGCTGTTTATTTGTTCATTTATTAATGCAACATTCTCTTATTGAGGAACACAGACATAATACCTCACTGTGGGGGATAGTTTGGAGGAGGGGAAACTAAAGATGGGAGACCAATTAGGCAAGGAAAGATACATGCCTAAAATGGGGTGGTTAGTGTGAGAATGTGAAAAAAGGAACAAAGTCAAGAGACATCCTGAGAATATAAAGAAAAGAGTTTGATAACTTTTTCATGTGTAGTCATGCCTAATATGTACCAGATAGTCTGCTAATGTAGATTGTATAACAGTCAACAAAACATGCCTTCTCATTCCTCAAACCTCCAAGACAACCTCACTCACTCCTCCTCATTCTCAACTCATGGTCTGGGAAAATAGAAGCAATCAGAAGAGAACTTAATCATAATCCCACCTCCAAATCTACTAATCTCTCTATACCTTATACTAGGGGTCCCCAACCCCTGAGCCATTGATCAGTACTGGGCCAAACAGTAGGAGGTGAGCAGCGTGTGAGTGAGTGAACATATCCCTGGTGCCAAAAAGGTTGGAGACTGCTACATTATACCATGTATTCTGCCTTTCCTCCTATTAAAATGGAAGACCTGTCTATCCCTTCATGTGTGTTCTGAATCTCATCTCATCACCTCTTCAAGGACATCAGGCTCGTAAATGTCCAGCTATTCTGCTACATCAAAATTCCCCCCTCTAATGGATCATTCTAAGCAGCACATAAATATTCTGTTATTCTTTCATATTAAACAAACATTCCTTTGAGCTCAACACTCACTCCAGCTACCACCCCATGTCTCTACTAAAATTAATAAAAAAGTAATAAAAAAAGAGAAAAAGCCCTCCAGATAGTTATCTGTAGTGATATACAGACTTCTTCTCCTTCCATTCTCTCTAGAAAACAATCCAGTTAGACTTTTATCCTGACAACTCTACCAAAAATGTTCTAGTAATTGTCACCAATGACACCACCACCACCACCAAGTTGTAAGATCCAAAAGCAAGGCCGGTTTCATGACATGCAATCTATGGAGTTGCACATGCTTAGAAGAGCTCAGTGTTTGGCTTAATGATCTGCTGTTGCCGTCCTGAAATTCTTAATAACTTTTAAACAAGGGGCCCCACATTTTCATTTTTTCATTGGTCCTATATTGCTGGTCCTATCCAAAAGTCATTCTGAGCTTTCCCCCCCCGCCCACTACTTATCAGCATCATTTGGCTCAATTGATCACACATTTCTTTCTTTTTTTAAAATAATGTTTTATTTTTCAATTACAGTTGGCACACAATATCAAAATAGTTTCAGGTGTACAATCCAGTGATTAGACATTTATACAACTTACAAAGTGATCACTCCAATAAATCTAGTACCCATTTGACATCTTATGTAGTTATTACAATATTATGGACTCCATTCCTTATGCTATACTCTGCTTCTTAATCCTTTCACCTTTTTCACCCATTCCCTTTTCTCCCTCCTATCTAGAAACCATCAAAACATTCTCTGTATGTATGAGTCTGTTTCTGTTTTGTTTGTTCATTTACTTTGTTCTTTAGATTCCACATACATAGATCATACATTTCTTGAAACCCTTTTTTCGCATGGCTTTATGAACACCATGCTTTTGGTTCTCCTATCTCTCTGGCTCTCTTTACCTGGTTAATCCTCATCTTTCTGACCTCTAAAACTTTGAGTATTGCAGAGGTTAGACAAATTTATATCTTTGGGCCAGAACTCGCTCCTGAACTCTAACTTTCTATAAGCAATTGTCTACTTAATAGCTCTACTTGGATGTTCCATAGGTAAGATGACTCTCAGTTTTTCTGGGACAGTCATGATTTGTAACTATTTTTTATAAATAGTCTTCTCTTTCACACTCAAAAGTATAATGGTTTGTACAAGAAATTAGATGGTCACCCTACCTAGATATCTCAAATAAAAAATGTTCAAAAATGA
>NW_006433946.1:4419242-4421174 GCF_000325575.1 Pteropus alecto
CTCCTAAGCCTCCCACACTCTTCTTGATCTCAGAGAAGGATGCCAGTTTTCATGTAGGTTCTCAGAACCAGAGCTTGACTTACTGCATAGCTAATAAAGGCTTCACATCTTCTTATTTCCATGGGTCCTTCTAAGACCCTAAGATCAGGTATGTATTTGTATATGGTTTTATAAAATTTATTAAGTAAGATATAAATTATTCTGATGTTGAGAAGAAAAATTGAAAAAATGATTTGGAAAATTTCTGTAAAACAAATGAAAATTTATTAGACTCGATTTGGCAGAATATGTAAGATGCTCCTTTTGTCATCTTTAAATTTATTTATTAAAGCAGAGAGAAAAAATTTGGATAAAAAATTAATGAAATCTGAAGCAAAAGTGATAAAGATGAATGATTAAATTAATAGAAATTATTTTGACATTGAAAAGTGAATTAAATCATTTTTTCCAGATTATGCCAAAAGCAGTATTAATTAAGAAGAAGATATAAATTTTGAATAGAAGTAATAAATAGGCTGTTCAATTGTTTGACTGTCCAAATAGTGAAGTGAATCTATGATATTTTTATAAAAAAGATTTAAATTTTTTGCTTATTTGATACAAAATACTGAAACTGATGAAGATAACATAAAACTCATAATAATATCACAAAATGAGCACATTGATGCAAAACTGGTTAACAAATGTCATCAATTCAAACAGAATTTAATATTAGTCACTGTACAAGACAATTTGAAATACCCTGAAAACTTACATCTCATAAACTAAATAAATTTGATAGAGGTTTCCCAAATTTGACAAAAGTCCTGCACATGACATTACCAATAATATGTTGAGAAGGTGACAGAAATGTGTAAAAACTATCAGTAATAAAAAAAAAAAAATCAGTTATGCTAGAGAAGATCAACTTCTCAAAGAGTTTGCAGACAAAACTATAGGCAAAAAGGTAGTAGAGCAGTGTACCAGGCAATGAATTAAGAGTATTACGTTATTTTTCTGAATTAGTGTTATGTTTGTGATATTTGACAGCTTTTTGAAAAAATAAATTACTTATTGTTATATCTTATCTCATTCTGTAACAAGTGTAACTGTCTATTGCTACATAATAAATTACCCTCAAACTTAATAACACGTGTATTATTTCACATCTGTGAGTCAAGAATTCAGAATTGAATTCTGAAAGAAAAAAAAAAACATGGCAAAGAGAGACGTCTTCAGAACTTTCCCCTTGAAAAAAACAATAAGCTAAACATCTAAAACTCAACAATAAACACCCAAACTGCACACCAGCATGTCTCAGCATGGAATCTGCACATAAGAGTTACCACAGGTCAGAACCCCGGGTGTTGGGCAGTGAACTAGGAAAAATAAAGAAGCTGCCTCTCGCAGCCTAAAACAAAATAACAAACAAACAAACAAAAAAACACAATTAAGAGTAAAGTGACTATCAGGCAAATCAAAGCAGAGGAGTGCAAACCTTACAAAGAACAGGGCATTGTAAGCTTAGATAATAAGAAGAAAATGGCTATAGCAAGATAGTAATGAACGTTCAGCATACATAGGAAAAAAATGAGATAAAAATGACTGAAAAGGGCAGAATTAAAAGATCCAAATTCTCAAAAGGGAGAAGAGATAAGGCACATGGAGAAGAAAATGGATGAATGTATATATACAACTATTCTTTTTATATTCGTAATGATAATCACACACCAAAGATTCAGAACTGAAGTATATAACATAAAACAAGAAGAATAAGAGGAAAAACCCACAAAAAAACAACCAAAATAAAGAAAACAGAAACACAAGGATAAGGAAGCAATGGAAACACCGAGCTACCAGAAAGCAAAAGACAAAATGGCTATAAGAAGACCTCATATTTCAATAATCACCCTAAATGTAAATGGACTGAACTTACCCATAAAAAGGCACAGA
>NW_006433946.1:4422461-4424573 GCF_000325575.1 Pteropus alecto
TTATATTTAATTTTTGAAGAACCTACATACTGTTTTCCATTGTGGCTGCACCAATTTACATTCCCACCAACACTATACAAGGGTTCCTTTTTCTCCACATCATCACCAACATTTGTTATTTGTTGTCTTTTTGATAGCTGTGAAGTGACATCTCATTGTGGTTTTGATTTCATTTCCCCGATGACTAGTGATGTTGAGCATCTTTTTATGTGTTTGTTGGCCGTTTGTATGTCTTCTTGGGAGAAGTGTCTATTCAGGTCCTCTGCCCATTTTTTAATTGGATTTGTTGTTGTTGTTATTATTGAGTTGTATAAGTTACAACACTAGCAGAAACAATGAACAAATACAGTAAAGTTTCTGGATACAAAATCAATGTTCAAAAATCCATAGCATTCCTATACTCTAAAAATAAAGTGTCAGAAAAAGAAATGGACAGAATATTTATTTTAGAAATTGCAACAAAGAGAATAAAATATCTAAAATAAATCTAACAAAACATGTAAAGGACCTATATAATGAAAACTATAAGACCCTATTGAAAGAAATTGAAGAAGATATAAAGACATGGAAAGATATTCTTCTGTGTTCTTGGATTGGAAAAATCAACATAGTTAAAATGACCATATTACCTAAAGCATTATACAGATTTAATGCAATCTCCATCAAAATCTCATTGGTATTTTTTAAAGAAATAGAACAAAAAATCATCAGATTTGTATGAAAGCACAAAAGACCCCAAATTGTCAAAGCCATCCTGAGAATAAGGAACAAGGCTGGAGGTATCACTTCACCTGACTTCAAATTATATTACTAAGTGCCAGTAAACAAAAGAGCATGGTCTTGGCAGCAAAACAGATACATGGACCAGTGAAACAAAATCCAGAGTCCAGAAGTAAACCCATATTTATATGGGTAAATAATTTTTGACAAAAAAACAAAAACATACAGTGGAGAAAGGAAAGCCTCTTCAATAAATGGTGCTATGAAAACTGGAAGACCACCTGCAAAAGAATGAATCTAGACTGTTGTCTATAATCACACACCAAAATTAACTCAAAATGGACTAAGGACCTGAATATAAGTCCTGAAACAATAAAATGCATAGAGGAAAAGATAGGAAAAGAGACAACCATCCGAATGGGAAAACATAGTTGCAAGCAGCGCCTCTGATAAGGCTCTAATATCCAAAATATACAAAGAACTTATACGACTCAACAACAACAACAAAAAAAACAAATAATCCAATCAAAAAATGGGCAGAGGAGCTTAACAGACACTTCTCCCTAGAGGACATGCAAATGATCAACAAATATTTGAAAAGATGTTCAACATCACTAGCTATTAGGGAAATGCAAATCAAAACCACAATGAGATACCATCTCACACCTGTTACAATAGCTAAAAACAACAGAACAAGTAATAAATGTTGGAGAGGATGCGGAGAAAAAGATACCCTCATCCACTGCTGGTGGGACTGCAAATTGTTACAGGCACTGTGGAAAATAGTATGGAGGTTCCTCAAAACAATAAGAATTGATCTACCATATGATCCAGCAATCTCTCTGCTGGGTATTTACCCCAAAGACTTGAAAACACATATCTGAAAAGATATTTGCACACCAATGTTCATAGCAGCATTATTCACAGTGGCCAGGACATGGAAGCAACCGAAGTGTCCTACCATAGATGATTGGCTAAAGACACTGTGGTGCATATGTACAATGGAATATTACTCAGCCATAAGAAGAGATGAAATATTGCCATTTGCGACAAAGTGGTTGAACCTTGAGATAATCATGCTAAGCAAAATAAGCCAGACAGAAAACGTTGAAAATCACATCATGTCACTTATATGTGCAATAGAAACCTAAACGCAACAAGTGAACAGAACAAAGAGGTACTCATGGACATGGGTTACAGACTAGTGTTTTCCAGAAGGTAGGTGATGGGGAGAGGGAGGAGGTAGACTGGGTAAAGGGGGTTAAATATGTGGTGACAGAAAGAAATTTAACTATGGGAGGTGAACACACAGGGTAATAAATAAATAAATAAATAAATAAATAAATAAATAAATAAATAAATAGATAGATAGATAGATAGATAAATTATATA
>NW_006433946.1:4428827-4438790 GCF_000325575.1 Pteropus alecto
ATATATATATAAATTTTAAAAAGAAAATAATATATTTGTAGTCTTTAACTCAGTAATTCCATTTCCAGAAATCTTAAGGAAATAATCAAATATGCATAAGGTTTTATATACGAAATTAGAGACTAGCAATATTCTCTGTCTTCTCCTTCCTCCATTATAGATGACTTAGAAACTATAGAAAAACATTATCATGATAAGAGAAATCACCTGTAATTCCACTACCTGGAAACAATCTCTCTAATTACCCTCTTCTTAGTGTTATTTTCTTCCATACTGTAGTGTTTTCTATTTGAAGCCCTAAAAATTATCACAAAGTTAGTGGCTTTAAACAATACAAATTTACAATCTTACAGTTCTGTAGGTCAGAAGTCTAATGCAGTCTTACTGGGCTAAAATCAACGTATTGGCAGGGCTGCATTCCTTTCTGGAGTCTCTAGGAGAGAATTTATTTCCTTTTCAAGCTTCTTGGAGCCATCCACATTCCTTGCCTAATGGCCTGCTTTCTCCATCTTCAAAGTCCACAGTGTTGCATCTCTTTGAGCTTTTCTTTCATAGCTATCTCCCTCTAAACACAACAGGGAAAAATTCTCTGCTTTTAAGGACCCGTGTGATTATATGAGGCCTACTCAGATATTCCAGGATAATGTCCCCAACTCAAGGTACTTAAAGATAATCACATGTGCACAGTTTCTTTTGTTGTGTAAGATAACATATTCACAAGTTTTAGGAATCAAGGCATGGACATCTTTGGCAGGGTGCATTATTGTACCTACCACATAAATGCTTTCATATATATTTAAAATATATTTTCTAAAATTGAGAACATATAATTTTATATCTTACTTTCCCTCTACTTATATTTTGAGACTGTTTCCATGTCATTAATTTTTTTTTAATGTGACATTTTAAGGCTGAATATTATTTGACTTTAGGATTCTACTGTAATTTATTGAAGCATTTCTCTACTGTTGGACCTGTAGGTGATTTTTAATATTTTTAAAAAGCTAATACAGCACTGTTTACAAATATCTTCTACATAAATTGTTGTGAATAATTGCAATTAACCTTAGGATAAATTCCGAGAGGTGGAATTATTCAATGAAATATTTTAGGAGGACATCTCTTGAGATAATCATATCGATTCTTTCATCTTCACCAGTCCTCTCTGGGTTCATGTCACTGTCATCTCTGGACAGAATAATTACAATATCTACATAGCAAATTTCTTTCTCTTCAGTTTTGCCACTTTCCATTCTGTTCTTAGATAGCTACTAGAGTAATTCTTCTGAAATGTAGATATGACCCTGTCTCTTTGCTTCACATCATCCCCACCATGTCAACTATTAAATGGTTCTCTATTACCTATAAGATAGACTCCAAGGATATCAGATTGACAAAACTCTATAATATTGATATAAAACTTTGACCTGTAATCTAGGATCATCTTTCTTCTGTACTAAAGTACACTCTAGTATTAACTTTATTGTTGGTATCTTTGTGGCAAACCACGTCAGGTTTTGTTAGTCTAAAAATATATTTTTTAAAATTTTGCCTTCATTCTTAAAGAATTTTTTCAAACCAAGTATGGAATTCTATAATTGACAGTTAAGTTTTTCATCACATGAAAGGCTTCATTCCACAGTCTTCTGATTTTCATCACTGCCTTTGAGGAGTCATATACCCACCTATCTATCTCTTGTTTACTGAAAGTAATCTATCCTTTCTCTAGAAACTGCATTGGTTTTCTACAATTTTATCATCATGTATTTAAGCATAGATTTATTTTCATTTATTTCTTTTGGGGTTCGTTTGGATTCTTGAATCTGTGGATTGATATTTTATTATTTCTAGGAAATTCGCAGTCAAGATCCCTTCTGATGTTCCCTCTGCCCTTGTCTTTCTCCCTATATTTCCGAGACTTCAGTTAAACATATGATAGAGCTTCCTACTTTACATTTTATGTTCTTATCTTTCCCACTTTTTATTTTGGACTCTCCAGGACCACTATGTATAGTTTTCTCTTATTAGCTATGATTAATTTGTCCATCAAATTCCAGTTTATTTAATTTATTTATTTATTTAAAAAAATTTACATAATTTCTATTTCTTACTCAAATCTGTCTCAAGTAAACTTGGAAGTATAGTCACTCTATTGAAGAGGTCTCTTTTTTTTTAATTTTGCATTACAGTATAACATACATACAGAAAAGTATGGAGATTATAAGTAAATGACTTGATGAATTTTCAGACTCAGCACACTTGTGTAATCAGCTTCCTGATCAAGAAACAGAACATTGCCAGCACTCCAGAAGCCCCTTTGTGACACTTTCTAGTCACTACCATCAAAGTAACCACTATCCTGACTTATAAACCAGGAGTCCACAACCCCTCGGCCACGGACCCGTACAGGTCAATGGCCTGTTAGGAACCAGTCCACACAGCAGGAAGTGAGCGGTGGGCATGCGAAGCTTCATCTGTATTTGCAGCTGCTCCCTAGCACTAGCATCACCACCTCGGCTCCCCCTCAGATCATCAGGTATTAGGATCATCTCATAGAAACACTAGTCCCTGGTGCCAGAAAGGTTGGGGACCAGCGACCAAAACTAATCTAAACAACATAGATTAGTTGTGAATGTTCCATACATTATATAAATGAGATTATATAGAATATGTGCATTTGTATCTGGTTTCTTTTATGCAACATTATAAGATCCTTCTATATTGTTTCATATGGTTGTAAGTAGTTTTTTCTCCTACTGTATAGTATTCTGTTGTGTGAATATATCACAATTTATCCATTCTACACTTGATATTTAAAAAGTTTTCATTTGGGGGCTGGTGAGCAGATAAACACTCGTTGGTTATAAACCTAGAGAGGAATTGCTGTTTCATAGGGTAGGCATATGGTTAGCTTAAGTAGATACTGCCAAACCATTTCCCACAAGCAATGAATGAGAGTTTTACTTGCTTTATATCCTTGTCAACAATTTTTTTTTTTTTATACTTTAGATATTTTGGTGGGTAGACTCATACATTTTTATATATATTATCCTCAGTGTAGTTCTTTAGTGGCAGCTATAGGATTTTGTAGTTGATTAAATAGTTATTTAGGAAAGTGGTTTTTAAAATTATAACTGGTTCTGTTCTTTTCTTTAAATTTTTGTTTAAATTTTAGTTTTATCACATTGTAATCAAATAATGTGATCTTTATTACCTTTACTTTTTGAAATTGGTTTTCTTTTAGAATCTAATATGTGGTCAGTTTTGTAAATGTAAAAAGGATGTTTAAAAGTAATATAGATTCTCTGTAGTGTTTTAAGTTTATGACGGCCTGATTAATATTTAAATCATTTATTTATCTTTTGTAAACTTAAACTGTCTAAAATAGAAAGGACAGATTAAAGATTTCCACTTCAATTGTGTTTCTCTTATTTTCTCGGAGCTAGCACATGTAGTGAAGTGATTCTCAAATTTTAGCATGCATAAGAATCAACTGGAGTACTTGTTAAAAGGCAAAGCTCTAGAATAGATCTGAGGTGATGCCAGGAATTTGCAGTTTTAGTAAACATTCTGATTCAGGTAATGCAGGGACTAAACTTTCAGATACACTGATATAGTGTCTTAGAGGCTCTTAAGTCATAAAGCCTCAGGACCAAATCCCAGTTATGTCCTTAATGGTGAGAACCTTGAAGAAGTTATTGAACTTTTCTATGCTCAGTTGTTTTCTTCTATAAAATGAGAATAATAACCATGTCTACTAAATAGTGTTATTCTGAACTTTAAATTAGCTAATGCATGTGAAATAGTAGCTTAGTACCTGACCACATTATTTATTATTGTGTAAAGGCTCAGACCTCTTATTTTCATATACTATTTTATCAATGCAAAATGACTCTGTCTTATTTATTGAATTCAACTTCGATTATTATTAAGGACCACTTATCCATTTTTATTGCATTTTCCTATTATATTTTTTCCCATTTAAAAATATTTCCAACTTTTAAAGTACTTTATTTTGATATTGCTCATAAATTGCAGGTAATTGTTTTTCTTTCATTAATTCAATCTAAAACTCTTACTAGGGGAGTTAACTCATTTACATTTATTTGCTTTATCTTCTACAAGTTCCTTTTGCTTTAGTATTTTCATTTTGTCATGCTATTTACTTTGTTTTTTATACTATACTTTTCTTTGCTTTTGTTTAGGTATTTGGAACAAATTAACCATCTTTTTAATTTACCTTTGTGTTTAAAAGTTGTACCTATATTTTATCTTATCAATGTTAAGTATGAAACAATATTTCTTGATTTCTCCCCTTCTCTTGACACAATGTCAGTGTAAATAGAGCAATGTTTTACATAGCTAAATGTTGATAAGACTTATTTATAAACTTTGGATTTTAAGAATTTCAACCAGGAAATGTCTGGTTTTGTTTACTTCATTCAGTTTATATTATATTGACTTTTTTCAGCTCAAAGTTTTCTTCTGAACAATGTTTTATTTTTAAATTTTACTTTATCTGTTTTTCATGTGACTGGAAACTTTGATGTCCTAGATCTGGTTTCCATATCTTTTTTACATTTTTTTTTCTGTCCTAGAATTCTTTTTTAGTCTTTTAGGATTTGACTCTGACAACTAAACAACATCAATCCCAACAAATATTATTTTCCATGTCCCCTTTTTCATCTCCCCCCATGTCCTCAAAAGACATTTGCTCACCCCTCACCGAAAATTTAATTTGTCTCTGATGTGTAATGTACGTAGAAAGAATGGAGCTAATCAAATCACAATAAGCATTGACTCCAATATATAGGTTCTAAATGGATCAATCTATGGTGTTTATAAGAATGAAGTTCTAAGTGTCATAAGTATGTCTTGTCTTTATATCACTTATCGTCTGCCTGATTGGTGGAAGAACTCTTTTTGTATAGATGCCCTGAGCTTAGCATGGGTTGCCAGCAAAAATAAGGCCCATAGCTTTGCCTCTGCTTACTTCTCCAGCTTCATCTTGTGCCACTCTATAATCTTATACTGAATTTCTTTCACCGTGTCAAATACTCTTTCAGTATACTTCGACTCCAGGTAACAGAAACACTGACTCCGACTAGCTCAAGTAATGTGAGAATTAACTCAAAACTGGAGGTCCAAAAGTATGGCAAACTCTAGGTATGACAGAAATCAATACTGACTTAATTATTATTATGAAACACTTTAATTTATTCCAGTTCTGTGCTAGGCTCGCCACAGTTTGGCTTCATGTTAAGGCGGGTTATTCTCTGTGTAGCAAGATGATTGCCAATGAAAATAAAGGCTACCGGCTTTTATTTTTTTTTATTAATCACATCCAACCGGAATGAGAGGAAATTCTCTCCTTGAAGCATGGACTAGGGCTTTTTCTTTAAGTTTTATTGAGCTAACTTAAGTCAGGTGCCAACTATTGGACAAATGACAGTCACCAAGGGAATGCAACACATTGATTAGCTTGAACAAGTCAGATTCTCCTGAACATCCAGAGATGCAATTAGATATCTGAACAAAATCAAAATCACATTCAGAATAAGAAAAGGGTAAATAGATGTTGAGAAGGCAATATACAGTGTATACCATGGATTCCACCTTCCTTCTCAAATCCTGATCTTTGCACACAGTTTCCTCTGCCTGAAATACTCTTTGCCTCCCTCTTTACTTAGCTTACTTTTACTTTTTCATCTCTCATCTTAAACATAATTCCCTGACCAATGCAAACTGCATTAAAGATGTCGAGGCCTATATAGATTTTGTAGATTAAATGCAATTTGCAGATGGAGTGAGAATAACTCAACAGCCTTAGAATTAGTTATATCTAGAATATATTTCAGGCTTTAGGCAGCACTGTACTCTATGACTTCACAGGCTGGGTACTGCAGTTGAATAATACCTCACTGACTAGGGCAGGGATGTCAGCAAACTATGGCCAATTGGCCAAAGTCAGCCCACCACCTCATTTTGTAAAGCGTTATTTGAGCACAAGCACATTTATCTATGTATGGCTTACAAGGCTAAAATATTTACTGTGTGTCCTTTATAGAAAAGAAATATGCCATCCTCTGACTTGGAGAACACAATGGGCCCTTTTTTAGGTCTTGTCTTGCTGAGAGTTCCTACACCTGGGGAATTGACTTGTGATTGCCTGGCCTCACAGTAAACAGGAAGGTAACAGGTTTTTTGTTGTTGTTGTTTGCCCCTTTTACTTGTACTTGGGGAGCGTACAGAGAAGTAACTATAGTCTCAATAACAATTGATGGGAGAGGGAGTGGGCAGGACTGGAGTGCATAAAAACACCCACAAGACTGACAAAGATGAGCAACTCATACTTAACAGATTCTTCATACTGTGTTGTCATCAGCAGTTGTAGTCCACTGTGGAGAACTGGGAAGTCTATATATCTATCTAGGTTCATGCTGCTTTATCTTCTGTTTTATTCAATAGTCTCTGAAGTAGTCTCTGAATAGTTGGTTTTCTATACCTGTTGTCCTTAACAACTTTAAACTATAGATATGTAATCATCCATCGCATTATTGAATTAAGTATAATAAGATTTGTCTATTTTGATGGCTAAAGGTCTTAGGTGGACGTAAAGTATGAAAGTATTTACTTAGAAAGTTGCATTTGATTTCTTTTTCCAAATGATGAGCTTTTTGAAGATAGGGACCATATTTTATACTACTTTGTATGTCTCACCTAGAAGGAGGAGTAAGTGCTAGGCTGTTCAATAAATGCTTGTGAATGTGAAATAAAAATAACAGTTTAAATGTGCAATCAAGCAAGATCGAATGCTTTGGCTAATTCATTGTTTTAAGGAGGAAAAAAATTCAGAACACTTCCTATATCCTATAATTTTATGTGTTCTCATATAAAAGATGTAAGTGAAATAGTAATAAATCCAAAATAAGTGAAACTAGAATAGTGTATTTGCTGTTAAAAGCACACATAAGGACTATTTACGAAAGATTATACCTTTGATCTGTAGTCATAGCCATATTCACAAAAGGCTCAGGGACTTAATATGCTTGAATTGCCCTAACTAATAAGACAACTCTGTGCTCTATTTCTTGCAAATGGCATGTTAAAAGAAAAAAAAAGTCAGAATCTGTCAATATCATAAAGCTCAAGTCCAATTACTCAGAAACATGCAGCCTTTTCATGAATTCAAAAATACTTAACTAAAGGTGAATTGTGATTCTAGTCTACAAGACTGGTTCATGAAAGGTAGTAAAGCTAGCATAATATCAACTCTATGATTGACTATGGAGCCCTAGTTCTACCTTGGTTCCTGACTCATTTGCAAAATACATGAAGCTAAAATGTGAATGTAATTATTCTTTTACCATGTAACAGCCACTGTTCAAAGCACTACAAGTGTAATATTGAATAATACAAGTAAGATCTATGGCTTTGGGGAGTTTATATTTTATTGGAGCAAGAACATGTAAGTAATAGGACACATTGTAATATAATCAAGTAATAAGTGATAGACCAGGTAAAGTACTGGGTGCTATGAGAGCACAGATAAAGAATATTCAAACCAGAGTGAAGGATCAAGCAAGGTCTCCCTGAGGAATTCCACTATTACTTATACACCTATAAATGAGTTGAAGTTAACCCAGCAGAGAGGTAGGTGGAGAGTTGGTGAGAATAGTGGTGAAGAACATCTCAAGGAAAGGGAACAACAAATGAAAAGATCCTGAAAGATAATTTTCTAGAAAAATGTGTATTTAACAAAAATAGTTCCAGAAACAGCATGACTAACATGAGATTAGGCTTAAGAGGTAGGCAGAAGTGATATTATGAACAGCTTTATTGATTGTGAAAAAGATTCTGAACCATGTTAACTAGTGCAATGAGAAGTCACAGAAGGATTTTGAGCAGGGTAATGACATGAATAGGTTCATTTTCTTAAAAAATATCACCTGTTATTATATAGAAACTGAGGAGAAGAGAAAGAGCATAGGCAAGATGCCCAGTTCAGATACAATCCACTTCTTCTCCATGCTTTCATTTGTAGGAATATTGTGCATAATATTCCTACTACCTGTGATTATATATGTATACAGAAAAACAATGACAGAGAATACACCAAAATATTAACCACAGGGTATTGTCCATGGTTTTGTTTTCTCTTTTCTACCTATGACAGGTCAATTAGTGATTTATTTGATCCTTTGAATTAGTCAAGAAAGGCTGTTATGCTTCAGTAACAAACGACCCCCAAAACTCTATGATTTAAAACAACAAAATTTTTTTTGCTTATGATACATGTTCACCTTGGGTCAACTGGTAGACTTTGCTTAATGTATTACTCATTCTAGGATTCAAGCTGACAGAGAAGCCATGATCTGAAGTGTTACCCATTGTTGGGGAATTGACTAACTTCTAGAGAGATTCTACATAAAAGTGATGCATATCACCTTTTCTCACATTGAGGAGTGATGAAGAATGTAGTCATATAATTGAAAAGAGGAGAATAAATTTTTATGACCAAAAGATAACCTATATAATGAGAAAAAAATATTTACAAATCATGTCTTATAAGCGTCTAGTATCCAGGATACATAAATAATTCTTAAAACTCAACAGCAAAAATAACCCAATTAAAAAATGGCTAAAGGACTTAAATAGATATATCTCCAAGGACAGTATACAAAAGGCCAACAAAAACATGAAAAGATACTCAACAGTATTAGTCACTAGAGAAAGCAAATCAAAACCACAAAGAGATAGATACCACTTCACACCCACTAAGATGTCTAGAATTTTTTTTAAAAGGAAAATCGCCAGGGTTGGTGAGAATGTAGAAAAATTTGAACCCTCATACATTGCTAGTGGGAATGTCAAATGGTTCAGCTACTGTGGTTCCTTAAAAAGTTAAACATAGAATACCTCATCACCCAGAAATTCCACTCCTGGGTTTTACCCCCAAAGAATTGAAAACAGGTACTCAAATACGTATACACACATGTTCATAGGGAGCACTATTCACAGTAGACAAAGGTGGAAACAATCAAATATGCATCAACTAATGAATAGAGAAATTCTAGTATATCTATACAGTGGAATATGATTAAGTCATAAAAGGAAATGAAGTACTGATACATGCTACAAAGTAGATGAACTTTGAAAACACACAAGAGTGAAAGAAGCCATTCACAAAAGGTCACATATTGTATTATTCTATTTATATGAAACATCCAGAACAAGTAAACCTGTAAGAGGTGGAAAGCAGATTGGTTGTTGCCAGAAGCTGGAAAGTGGAGAATAATGATTTAATGGATATGGGTTTTCCTTTTGAGGTGATGAAAATGTTTACAAAGTAGATATTGGCCGTGGTTGCATGACACTGGAATGTACTAAATGTCACCGAATTATTCAATTTAAAATGATTAATTTTTATTACATGAATTTCACCTTTAAAAATTATTACAAGAACTAAAGACTGCCACACATCTCTCTAAAAAATATGTCATAAGTTAACTGTGGAATATTTTGAAATAGTTAATGTACAAATAAATTTTAGAATATAAGTGACTCTTTGGGAACTATTTTTTTATGACCGTAATTCCCATCTTCCCTTGCAGTTCTTTTGCCTCCTATAAAAACATCAGATATCTTCCTACATGTTTATACGTTTTAAATTGCTCTCTACAAAGGTCAAAATTAGCAATATATTTTGAGTAAGTATCCGCTTCCTGAAGATTAGGATTTTCCTTGTCCCTTTGAATAGAGGCCAGGCCCGATTGCCATCTGAATATCTAAGAGTCAAAATTAGCAGAGTATTTGTTATAATTTTTCAGGAAGAACTATTTTTTAGTAGAGGTCAAAATTATTAGAATCATCGAATTTTGTCCAAAGTGCTACTCTGTGTTTTTTAATGACATGTTAGCCAGTCCTGAAAAGAAGCCATGAAAAGCAGCTAACAAATAAAAA
>NW_006433946.1:4438914-4471256 GCF_000325575.1 Pteropus alecto
AAAAAAAAAAAAAAAAAAAAAAAAAAAAAAAGGTTAGGTGTGCTTTCTAAAGAGAACAAGCACCATTACAATTTCAGACTGCAGAGAGTTCATGTTATTCAGACCTTAATATGCTTGCTGATAAAGCATGTACTGATAAAAATCTGATCACCTAAGGTCACTCAGGAATGCACTTTCTGCCCAGAGGTGGTTTGGTGGTATGGTCAAGTCATAAAATTCGTTTTTTGTTTTTTGTTTTTTTTTCCCCCAAAATAAAATGAAAGGTATTTAAATTGTTATAACAGGTCAAAATAATTTGTCTAATGGTTCCTCAACCAGTCACTGCCCCATGTAATCTAAGTTGACACTGCTGACAATGGTGTTTTCTATATCAAACTTCTTTATCTCAACAAATAATACACAGAGAATCATTCAAGTGGTATGGCCTGTTCAATATCTGCCATTTCATCTCTGACCAGCCTAATGCAAAGCATTATGGATATTTGAGAGCAATGGGTCCGAAAGGGTTGTAGATAAAGCAATAGGTGATTTTTTGTGTGTGGGGAGGGACACTAAAGGCATGAGGCTAGATAGGAACGGGCTATGATATGATCAACAAAGGGAAGGAAGTGAAAAGAGACAGAAAGGCAAGGCCTAAAATATTTTTGAAATTTTGAAAATTTTAAAATGGGATTCAAAATCCTGTTTCCACTCCTTGCTAACTGTATAACCTCGGACAGTTACTTTACCTTTCCGTGCCTCAGTTTCATCTGTAAAATAGAAATAATAATGCCTAACTCATTTGGTTGATCTAAGGAATAAATGAAGTCAGTTCATGTGAAATGCTTAGAATAGCGATTCTCAAACTTCTGTGTATGTCAGAGTCGGCGAGAGAGGCGGGGCTTGCTGAAACAGTGCTGGCTCCCACTCCTTGAGTTTTTGATTCAGTCTAGGATGAGAGCTCGAGACTGCATTTTTAACAAGTTCCCAGATGATTCTGATGCTGCCACTCTGGGAATCACTCTTTGCAAACCATTGTTAGAATGATGCTTGGCCTATGGTAAGTTAGGAATGACTGTTTTATAAAATTACAGCAATAACAATGTATTAAGCAGGCACTTTGGAGATTATTTTATATGTATTGCTTCACTTAAGCATCACCACAACTCTCTGAAGAAAGTACTGTGTCCAGCACCTTATCACAGATGAAGAATGAATACCCAAAGGGGTTGGAGAAATTGGTCAAAGCCCCGTACCTTATAAGTGGCAGAGATGTGAATGAATTCAGTCTGCATGACTCCAGAGATTAGGCAGGTGAATGCTCAAATCTGTTACTGCCTTGCATCTCAGTAGTGCCTTGACCCTGCCCCAAGTTTGGTTCTGTTCGCTTTGGCACCAAGAAAGTGTATAGCTTGCTAGGCTATACTGGACCATTAAAAATGTTTTTGTTTATTCTTCCCCATTATCTCCACCTTATCTTCTCCACCTGCTAACCCCAATCAGAGAGCATTTGCCCAGTGCTCACAGCCTGTATCTGGAGTGCTCCAGCCCCATCTCTAATGCAAATGTTTCTCATTTTCTTTCATCAATATCTAGCTCATATGTCATCTTTAGAAACCCTTTCCTGATCATCTCTTTCTCTCTCTACCCGCTCCTCCTCCCCTGCCCCTCTCAACCCGAAAGAGTTGATCACAGCCTTCTGAGTATAGAGTAAAGGAGCTAAGAGCACTGAACTGGAATTGAATTCTAAACCTACTTCTATTCCTTACTAGCTGTATGACCTCGAACAAGTTGCTTAACATGTCTGAGCCTCAGTCTTTTCATCTCTAAAATGGTGATGATAATAGTGCCTACCTCAGGATTGTGAAGATCAAATGAGTTTATCTACATAAAATACTTAACACAGTTTAAAGGATATATAATGTGATATATAAAATACACTCAAAACAGTAGCTATTTTGTAATGTCATCTTTACAATATAGTCCATACTTAAAGCCTATACCTTATCACATTGTATTATAACCATCTGTTTCCCTGTCCATGCCCTTTGCTAGGCTAGGAGCTCCCTGAGGATCTCTTTGTCCTCACAGTCTCTATACCAGTCATTCTCATAGTGTGGTCTTATACTGCCTATAACTGTACTGCTTGAGTTTGCCATGAACCCATGTCATGGGCCTGAGTTAATTGCGCACTAGGATCTTGTTCCTTTGACTCCTGGACATGTACTTCCATTAGCTATCTTAGCACAGTGTGTGATTCTCTAGGGACCCTACCCTGTAAAGGGGAACTACTTTTTTTTTTTTAATTATCTACTCTAGTGATTCTCACAGTGTGGTCCTTGGGCCAGTGGCATCAGCATCACCTGGGAACTTGTTAGATCAGAAACTCTGGGAGAAGGATCCAGCAATCTGTGCTTTCTCAAGGACTGGGCTAGAGTTTGAGAACCACTGCTCTCTCCTGCTTGGTTTAAGAAATATCTGATTTCCTAAGGGCCTACTGTCTATTTGCTTTCCTTTTTTTTTTCCCATAAGGCATCTTGTTTCCAAGATTTTTCTAGGGCCTACTCTAGCAACACCATAGTGAAATAGTTATTACTGGACTTGGACTTTATATCAATGTTACAAAGAGAATAAAATAGAAATCTTAATATTGTATGTAACATTCTTAAACTCTTTAAGTGTTGAGCAAGCTGAGATTTTCTAAGACTGCCATTCCTATGAGAAAAATATAATTTTAACCATCCTTATTGCAATTAATAAAACATCTAAAGACTTAAGGAAAATAAGCCTCTCTCTCCAACAACAAAAAACACTCTTTATTGCTAACCTAAGACAGTTGCCCATTGATTTCAAGATATCTCTTAATCACATATTTAACTCTATTGAATTATACTGCCTGTTTATGCATACACAATAACTGACAACTGTAGAGAATTTTAAGTCCTTGAGAGGGTTCCAGAGGCAAATCCTTAGTGAAAAAACAAAAGTGGCAACTTGATCAAAATACTGTAGATTTTATTTCCACACAGCAGTGTGCTCAGTACTCTCTATAGGACATCAAACCATTAAAACATGCTTGTTTGCATGTGATCTAAGCATAAATCTAGGCTGGTGAGGCTACAGCACCTCACTTTTGGTGATATTTCAGAGAGTATTAAATGGGGAATTAGGACACCTGAATCCTAGGACAGGCCCTTCTGTGGACTAGTTCTGTGACCTTGAGCCAATCACTCTCTTTCTCTTTACCACATTCCCCTGTCTATAAAATACAGAGGTTTGAACTGGTGATGTTTAAAACATATAGCTGCTTTAAAATTTCTGGGTGCCCTGAAGGTCAAGATTTAGAGTTAAAGTAATAGTCAAACCTGAGCTCACATTCTTGTGAATGAAACTACAGGTATACCTCAGAGATATTGCAGGTTTGGTTCAAGACCACTAATAAAGCAAGTATGATAACGTGAGTTGTAATCGTTTTTCTTGTGAAGGGTCTTGCCTTTGTTTTGTAGAAAACATAAGTGAAGTGCAATAAAGTGAAGCACAGTAAACTGAGGTATGCCTGTATAGTAACATGACTTGAAACAAATCTCATTAAAGGTTATGTAAAAGTCACTGGGGATCAGAATAGACATAGAGTGATGGTAAAGATGGATTCTCAATGAGCTAAGCCTACTTCCTGAGTGCAGGTTGGACAATCACTAGTCCAAGGACCTCTTAGATTCACCCTCTCTGTTAAGGACCATCCACTCATGCTGTTTTACTTCTAAACCCCTTTCAATAAATTCTGGGTGTCCAACATTCTTGGACATCTCTTTCCAGTGATAGTGTCACCAAAAGTTCTGAAAGTAGACATCCTGAGGACCATCTGGAGTTCTTTTGAATTTCCTAAAGAGGTTGTAGGGTTGGCATACCAATTTTCTCTTCATCCTTCAGGCCATTCCGCCTTACAGCCTGCTTCCATGTTAAAAGCCTATGGAGCCTGAGGAGTCACCAGTGTATGCCATTGAAGGAGGTGCCAGAATGATGCACTATTTTTTCTCATATTCTTTAGTGAACTACAAAACATTCTTTAGAGCCTCTTAGGTATCTAACAGCAGTCCAGAAAATATCTTCGAATCTGGAAGCTTTTATATCATTGAGTATTTAAAGACAATATTGGTAAGGTATGAATCTATTTGTCTTTCTTCTAATATCCATTCTTAATACATTTTTCAGAAACAATGATCAAAGTAAGAGAGAACTTCTGATTCACTCCCAAGAACAGAAATAGTTTTATATTAGCCCATTCTCCATGAAACAGCATTGAAAAGCTTTATATTGATATCGCTGATAAAACTACAATAGAGACATGTCAAAAATTACAATTTTCTGCCCATGGCAATGTTAATTGCCTTATTCTGTAGAATTTTCTATAGCTACCTTAACTTCTAAATATTTGTTTGGGTACAGCTGTAAGTTTGATACTTCCTAATTTTGTGTACCTGATTTTGGATCATTACCCTTGTTTTACTTTTGGTTTTCATATTTAAATTCCAAGGATTTTTTTAAGCTACTAAATACTAAAACAGCTTCAAGATGAACATAAGCATCTGAGTGCCCCAGGATCTGGCAGTTAGACAAACAAATACAGTCTAAGCAGATGCTTGAACAGCCAGGGGAGCCTTAGGCAGAACAGAGTACTCTAACTCCAAGAGATGCTGGCAGAACCCAGGGACCATCGTTTCCTAGCTTGTAAGCAGCCTAATTCCCCAATGTTATGCCTCCAGTTTGAGAGTTTTTATTTCTGGACTCAAAGTAGGTTCTTGTAGCTTTGCCTGGCTTCCCGCAAACCTCTGCCTAAAATGCTCCATCCCCCAGGAAATTATACCAAGAAAGCCTAATGTGGAAGCACAGACTAGAAACAACAGAGGTGAAATCCCAGAAGTTCTAAAAACACTTCCGTGAATTTTAAAATAAGTACTTCTTATTTGTCAACCACCTTACCAAATGTTTTATATGGATTATCTAATGTAATCCACACAACAGTTGAAGTGGTAGACACTATTATTTCTCCCAGGACATCAACAAGAAAACTCAGGCCAAGGGGAGTTAAGTGACTTGCCCAAGTTCTCAAAGGTAAAAAGGGATGTAATTAAATAGTCAGTTACCAGAGTCCATGTTTCTAACCCCTGCACGACACTGTCTCTGTGTAACATGTAAGAGATGTAGTTTAGGGGGCCACTGGTGCAAGACTGAGAATGCTGAAGACTGTCCCAGCATGCTCTGCAGCACTCGAGCTGTGTTCATGCAGTGACTATGCAGGGCATTCAAGCCCAGGGCTGTGGCCCTGCAGTTCATTTCCCAAATGGTCACATCACTGTCTCTAGAGCATAGCTATGTTGGGAGAGGTAATTCTGCCAGGCACATCTCAGCTGATAAAAATTATTGCAGTCAAAAATTGCCCTGACAGGACACGACTCCAGGTGGAAAGAAATAAGGAAGGAAACAAAGACCTAGATAATTCGAGGTGAGCCTGAGGGTCCATGAGAGGCAGAGAATAGCTTCTACACATCATTTGCCAAATGCACCTAGTGAAAGTCTCATTTAAAAAAAAATCCAGCCAACATACCAATGAACGAGTGAATAAGTGGTTGCTAGCAGGTGCACAAAATCATTTTTAAAAAAATCCTGCTTTTCTTGCACAGTCCCATCCTTAATGGCTGTTCTTGCTGATTCTATCCTGGCATGCCAAGATTACTTCAGCATCTGCCCTTTGAAACAATTATCCTCCTCAGAGGAGTCCAGAGACTCTGGGTCAGGGAGAGTTCCACAGGTCACCAAGCTATTCTCCCCATGGTCAAGGAAACAGTATAAACAGAAATAAGTACCTTCCAGAGGCTTGAAGAAAATGCACCAGGAGGGAAGAGTGGGTCAGATGGGAAAAGAATACTTCAGAAAACCCAAAGTGATAGCGGCTCCTCAGGAAGTCCTATGTCTTTTCCTCATGTTCCATATAACATGTTGAACTTTGTCTCGTGAGCATTAAATCTAGTTTACTTTAGTCATGAGTGCATGCATTAGTAGTTACTGGCATCGTGCCACTGCATTTTTATCTCCAAGTTTATCCTGTTTTGACCTCCTGGAGTATTTCCCCACCATCATTCTGCCCCAAACTCAGTTATGTCTGGAAAACATACTTAACGTAGCCTGAACCTCTTTCCTGGAATACCTTGGCTCTCTGTCTTTTATGGTATGCTCCATTCATTCACTTGTTGAGTGCCCCCCATAAGCCAGACCTATAGTAAGGCACCACCAAGGCTACAAAAGGTAAATAGGCAGTCCCTGACCTTGAAGAGGAGAGAGAGCTGTCAAGACATGTTTCCCCAATTTGAATTTTTCCCAGCTTCAGGAACTGCAAGTGAGTTCACTTAATGGCAATGGCCCGGTTCTCTGCTGTTTACTCCCACCTGCTGATGTAGGAACTTCAGACTCTGTGCCAATCATGTTAGTGTTTTCAGCAAAAAGACCCTTGCACATGGCAGAGGGAATGCAGTTAGCATTAATACGATGGCTAGGTGGAGGGCCAGGGGAAGGAGGGAGCAATTGAGGGGATCGTTTTATGAACTATATAGAGTCTAGCCAATGTACTGCATAGTTGAAACTAATTTATATATAATTTATATATAATGTATACACACACACACACACACACATACGTATTTTTAAAAGACACTTGCAGTTTTTACTTATAGCCCAGCCCCTGCTCTCCATGGGGCTTAGACATGAGCTACATGAGGAGCCGAAATGGGAGGTAATTCCAAGTGGCAGACAGTATATGGAGGATGCGAACTCAGGTCTATTTGATTACAGGACCTGAAATCTTAATGACTATACTATGTCCATACATTAAGAGTTTTGTTTATTTGTGAAAGTGAACTTTCCAATGGAAATTATTTTATCCTTCCAGTTACACATTCCATACTTGAGTTAGGAGTGTGGGCATAAGGGACACTGGAGAAAGCCATAAAAAGAGATTAAAGCCCCATGCCCCTATAAAGCCAAGTTTACAATCTTTCTCAGCTGTGGAAACTTAGAATTAGTTTTTTTACAAAGCACTTCCTCATCTGAAGGTACAGAATTCCCAGAATTTGCCAGCAGAAACACTAGACTGACACGCCAGGCTGTAAGCTACTGAGTACAAAGTATTCTATAGCCTTCTCTCAACATATATTTTTAGATTCTTTTTTGTGTAATAACGGTTGCTGAGACTGCCTGCAATTCCTTCTTGGAATACATTCTGCCCTATTTTTCTCCACTAAGATTCTGGTTTCAAATTTATCTAATTACTTTCCCTTGCAGCATTAAATCAAGGTGGCTTAAAAATGGAGATGACCCAGTGAGTTTAATTATTCTCTAATGTGCCACACTGTGGCAAATGCTGTGTTTATGGCATAAATAATAATTGCAAAGGACAGTAAGACTTTTCGTTTGTTTTTATTTTGTTTTATAAAGTCAGCATAAGATTTATCTGAGTTTTAAAACTTGAGTGTCGTCTTTTTCAAGTGATGGTACACTATAGCAAAGCTGTTCACGCTAAATTCATTCAGAATCTTTTTTCTATGTCTTTTTTAGAGAAAGAGAATGAGTGTGAATTTTAGGGATATTGAATCAGTTGACATGCCTATTAAGTTAGCTTACCCCAATGACTTGTTTTTCCCCCAAATCATTGATATGTTGATAAGCATTGGTGCTATTCGTTGTGAGGTTAAGCTAGAATACAGCAATGCGTGCATTAAAATGAGAGAAAAACAGATTAAAGGGTAGGAAAAGGAATTTTGTTGGCCTCTTATCATTTGACTGATGTCTTTGAAAAATCAAAGTTTTATTTCTCTTCGAGACCTTCTGCTCAATTTCCCTTTTATTTTATCCTGCAAAATCAGAATGCAGTATGGCTTCAAAGATAAGATTCTCGATTCTCTCTAAAACAAGATGGTCATCTTTTAATTGCCAGCTATTATTTTTACCCAACATGCAGAAATAAATCCATAGTGAGAAAGGTTTGTTTGTTTCCGTTAACAGCAGATAGACTTTCTGGAAGGGCTTTGTTTACCTGCTTTACAAGGAAATGGAACCAGTTGCTCTGAGACTGCTTTGAATCACAATGTAGCATCAGGCTTTAGTACTCATTTTAGTTAGCACCCACTTTACACTGCAGAGCATGGCAAAGAGACTCTAGAGGTTCCTAGAAGGAGGAGCTCACTATTCAAGAGGAATTTGCTCATTTCATTTTTCATTTATCCAATCAAAATAGACCATAGTGAAGGAGTTATGTGGAACTGAATTCTTTTAAGATCCTGAAACTCCACTGAGACCAAAGAGAACTGGAGTCAGGAGAAGGGAGGGCAATAGGGGGTAGACCACATTCATTTGTGCTACACTCTCTGCTCCACAAATCTCAGAGCCTAGCTACCTCTGCCATTCTGGGGCTCTTTTCCTAGGATGCCAGAAATTCCCAGCCCTGACAAAGGCAAAAAAAAAAAAGAAAAAAAAGAGAGAGAGAGAGAGAGAGAGATACTATGACACTGGGATTCCTGTATAGATTAAGAATTCTTACCAGATTGATAAATCCTATGGAACAGCATTGTCCTGCACATTGGAGATATGAGTTCTAGGTCAAGATTTGTTCATCTTTAACCTGGGGACTTCTGAGCCTCAGCTTCCTCATCCTTGAAATGAGAAGATTGGATAAAAGATGATCTCTGAGATAGCTTTCAGCTCTAGCATTTTGTAATATTTCTCTTCTTCTCATCCTATTCCCTCTTTGATTTGAAGCAAACCACTGAGTGCAAGGGACTGTCTGGTTCAGTGCCTCTGCCAAAGGACATTTGAGCTATACGAAGCACTGGGGCTCTGCACATATGACCTGAGCACATTATGTGGCCAGATCCAACTTTATTTCCTCAGCAATGAACAATTATCCTCACCAAAACTCTATATAAATGTATCTATCCTCTGGGCCAAGGGCTGTAAGCCATGTTATGTCATTCTTCCATTCTGTTTTATGATCTCTTTTTTTTTTTGGCAAGGTAATGGGGGTGGTTACACTTTTTCATATGCCTTCAATTTGACAGATATTAAATAAATACCTGCCAAGTTCCCACTACTGGACTGGAAGTCATAATGGGTTGAAGACATATACTGTATTATATGTATATTTTTATGTGTGTGTGTGTGTGTGTGTGTGTGTGTGTGTGTGTGTGTGTGTATTATAAATAGTCTCAAGAAATATAAACACACTCCTTGGGGGAGAGATGAGATAAATGTATATAGGCCAACATTTGTAAGTGGACTACATCCAAGACAACTAAATGTTGTACTATGTAATGGAGGCTGTATGAGCCATGGGCCATCAACAAAGAAAGAGAGGGTCTTAATGATTTAAGGAAGACTTGACCAAGGATTTAGGGTTACCACTGGCTCTTGAATGTTGGGTGGGTTCTGAATAGGTTGAAAAGTGGGAAGGCCTTATGGGATGAGATTGCAACCTGTGGAAAGGTACTCTATTAATTAAAGTTCTTTTGGTTTCAGGCAACAGAAACTGTGCAGAGCTTTGCTACTCAGATGTCATCCCTAGACTAGCGACATCAGTATTATCTGGGAAATTATTGGACATGAAGCATCTTGGGCCCACTATGGATCTACTGAATCAGAATGTACAGTTTACCAAGGTCTTCAGGTGAGCCATACACATTAAAGTTTGCCTAACATTGGAGTAGGGTAATTGTTCACAGCCTTGGATGCATGTTGATGTCAAAAATCCAGAAATACATAAATTAAGACCACCAAATCAATAAACAGTGTTTAATCAGAGTTCGTTGTGTATGTAAAAACAGTTCGTGAACTGGGAGCTTTCAAATTCAGAATGATATGAAGCTGAGGTACACAAAGTTATAGGATGGCTAATAAAGTGAAAATGAAGAAGCAGTTTATTCTTTACAATGATTGATTATTACAATGGAGGTTTCCAGACAGCAGGGGATTGGTTAAAGTGATTATCTCATACCATTTTTAGGAAGATGACTTATGTTTCTTTTAGGATTGTCAAAGGCACTTACAAGAAATAACCTAAGTTTTGTTAATGTTTATGAAATAAGACAGATTTAGTTTTGTTTACATGGCTTAGATGGTTTGATCTACTTGGGGAATTTTCAAGTTTGGTCTTCATTTTGTATTTAATTTTAATATTGGGATCACCTGGGGAACTTTAAAAAAATACTGGGTCTCACTCCCATTGACCTTAAGCTACTTAAGCTATCTTCAATAGCAGGCAATGAAGGGCTTTGCTTATTGAAATGTCACTGAAATGTTTCTTGAAATTATTGAAGAACAAATTCAAGGAGACCAGGAACCAAAGTTGCTAGAGAGAAATACCAGGTACATTTTATGAATCTTCCTTCTAAAGCAGTGCTTCTCAGTGTTAACATTTATCCCTAAACCAATCAGCTTTGGATAGAAGGAGATAGGAGTTACTACTTTATATCCAGGCTCATTTTCAAAGAAGGGTAAATTCTGAGCTAGGCAGCTGCTATACAATATGTCTTCTATAACCACCAGGGCAAAAATGAGCATGGAACATACAATCAAACAAGAACAGAGAGCAGAAATTGCTACCTTCCTTCAGCTGAAAGTTTTTTGGCTTAGATAACTACGATCATGCTCATATGTAATCTTATTCCTTCTTTGTTTCATTTGTTTTCTTTAAGATATTTTATAAGCGGTTAATTATTAAAATCTCTAACAATATAAAACAATATACGGTGAAAAGCAAGTCTGCCTTCTACCCTAGATTATCCAAAATTAAGTCTCTCACATTTGCACCTTTGCAAATACTGAAGTTTCTAGCTCTGAGTTTGATGTAACAAGCCAACGTCATTTGGAGAGTTTGCATGCTCATATTATTATGGAGAGACTTTCCAGGAAATAAATTATATGCTAGCCATTTGAAATGGAAACTTAAGTAGATCAAATTAACATCATAATACCACCTTAGCCTTGTATCACAGGACTTTAAATTTTGCAAAGCACTTTTTGTATGCATTATCTCATTTGATCTTCATATTGATTCTGTGAACTTCTTCAGGGCAGGTATTTTCCCATAATTAAGCAATTTCTGAGGTTCAGGGAGGTTGTGATTCATCCCATAATCATGCTTCTCACCAAAATAAAAGGCCTTCTGAGGTAAAATTGAATTATAGTCAAATATTTATTTCCAACACTTCTCTTAGGAGCTCTCTTGCCCCAGACTGCAAAATCATACTAGGGTAGGATATTCAACTGCTTTTCACCAATTAAAACATCCCCTGGGTTTTCCCAGGCCCAGCTACTATAATTGACTAGCCAAGCTCAGGTAATGATGGCAATACTTTGCAGTTAACTAGAATTTCCCAGGTTACCCTGGAGCTTCACGTCCAGGCAAATATCAATTCATTCAACAAATATTTAATCCTACTTTGTGCCGGGCACTGTTCTAAACACTAAGGACACAGTGGTACACAGGACAGACAAGGTGCCTACTTTCATTGAGCTTATGTTCCATTGCACGAAGAGAAGAAAAGAAGAAATGAATTTGAATTTTAGAGGATGATGAGTGCTATAAAAAAATAAAACAGAATGATGGGTGATAAGACAGAATGACTCATGCACTGCGCTAAGTATTTTCAATTAGAGGAGTGAGGAAGACTCTCTGAGGAGGTGACTTTTGGGCTGAGAATTGAATTATATTGCTGGAACTGTGCCATTTGTCAGTTGTGTGAACCTCAGGCAAGTTAGTTAACTTCTTTAAGTATTAGTTTATTCCTCTGTAAAACATGGGTTATATATAGTAGTCTAATAGTGGCATTTACCCATGGTGTCATTCTGAGGATTAAAATGAGGTAATATATGCAGAGAATTATAACTTTTAATATGTAAGCACTCAGCAAAGATTAGTGTGGATTATCCATGATTTCACTTTGTCCTCATTAGCAATCCATTAAACTGTGTCTATTTTTTGACTAAGAAAATTGGGATCAGGAGAGGTGCAAGAGGTGAAATGATATTAGGTCAATATGTTGATGATATCTTGCCCAGTTTATCTACTTGCAGTTAGAGAGTTCTACTAGCGATGCTGCCTTTGAGAGAGTTTGGCAGGCTGAAGACAAAGGAGATATATGGACAAGCAACCATTTTATGCTGTTCAAATCAGAATAGGGCTTGCTAACCCATTTTCAGACTTCTAGAGGGGTGTAAAGCAATTATTTTAATGGTCTCTAGAAAGAAAGCATCGTTACAGGGGATCAGTGATATTAAATACAGCAGATATAAAGCAACTTCATTACATTAGTTGAAAGTGTACACCATTACTTGCTCCTGAATAAGTAGTGCTCATTCATTAAAGTGAATACTATCCTGTAAAACTCTAGCCTATTTTTGCTTCTCCCAGTGCATTTTTAATTTAATAGAGTTAGGAAAAATTCATTCACATGTGCTCCAATCATTACATTTTTATATTCAACAATGTCTGATATATAGAATCTATAAAACTTATGTTATTACAAACTGATAAGGTGTGATGATTCATGATAAAGTTAAACCAATGTTCACGTGAACAATTCACAATCCTAGGACAAAAAAGCAAACTTTTTAGTGAAATAATCTCCCCTAAAGGGGAATGCTGAACGTGTCTTCCTATGCTAGTTACAATAGTCCTATCAAGACCCCTAGAATCTGGAATCCTCTTCAGGGCAGAATCTGGGGTTTACTTTCATCCAGGTCTTTACTGACTCCTTGTCCCAAGTAAGCTCAGGAGCCAATGAGCTGATGGCTTTAAACTGCACTATATACAGCAAAGATAATCCCTTTTTGCCATTCCACTTAATAGCTAACACACAGCCCTCATTTGGGACATTTTACATGGATCAACTAATTTATCGTAGCACTCTTACAAAGATAAGTAGTATGTATTAGTTTGTTAGAACTGCCATAACAAAATACTACGGAGTGGGTGGATTAAACAATAGACATTAATTTTCTTGAAGTTCTAGAGACTGAAAGTCCAAGTTCAAGGAACTGGCAGGGTTGATTTCCTCTGAGGCCTCACTCCTTTGCTTCTTACTGCCTTTTTACATGGCCTCTCTTCTGCCTGCGTCCTCTGGTATTTCTTCCTCTTTTTATAATGACAGCAGCCATATTGGATTAGGGCCCCACCCTAATGGCTTCCTTTTAGTTTAATCACATCTATAAATATTTCAACTCCAAATACAGGTACATTCTGAGGTACTAGGAGGTCAAGATTTCAACATATGAATGGAGGGGGACACAGTTCAGCCCACAATATGCTATTATTACCTTTCCTTTTAAAATGAGGAAACTGAGGAACTAAGGGATTAGGTATCTTGTCCCAGACAACATACTAGTAAGTGGCAGAGCTTACTAACAATTGGGCACCCGAGCTAACACATTGTTACTCACTAGAGTACCTTGTGTGCCAGTAAGATGAGGTTCCCTGCCCCACTCCTTGAATACCCCTTTGTAGGCTGGTTTCTCTGCACAGTTTTTCATTCTATGTAGGATGGAGGCAAACTTATGACAGTATTACTAACTGAATTTTATTATCATTTTGAATTTAGGAGATGAGGAGGGCAGGATAGCATTTATTGATCCAAAGAATAGTTTATAGTGAGTGAGCATTCCCTAGAAGAGGATATCTCTAAGGGACAGCCTCATCTTTCTTATATCATAATGCCTCCATCTGGAATGCACCAAAATCTATAAAGAATAGAACCAAGGGATCTTGGCTTCTCTCTCAGGTCTCTTAAAAACCTCTTGGTGGCTGGGTACGTTCTGCATTGGTCTCACTTTTTTGTGTATTCGATGAGAAAGAAAAAGAAAAAGGGTAAGCTTTATCAGACCAGACAGCAAAAGTGACCTGAACCACCTGCAAACTGCTTTAGAGATGACATCATAGAGATCTGTCTTACTTCTGAACAAGTCATATCCTGTCTGCTTGTTCTGAGCTACTTAAGCTAATCGTTACCAACTTTGCCTGCCTTCATTTTTTCTGAAGAACTTTTTATGTATTTTTTTTAAACTGAGATATGATTGACATTAGTTTCAGGTGTATAATGTAATGATTTGATATTTGTATATATTATGAAATGATCACCACAAGTTAACACCTATCATTACACATTATTACAAAATTAAATTTTTTTCTTATGATGAGAACTTTTAAGGTCTGTTTTAGCAACTTTCAAATATACAGTGCAATATTATTAACTATAGTTACCACGTTGTGCATTATGTCCTCAGGACATATTTATATTATAACTGTAAGTTTGTACCTTTTGACTACCTTTATCCATTTCACCAACCCCCACTGCCCCCATTGCCGGCAACTGCTAATCTGTTTTATCTATGAGTTCAGATTTGTTACTTTTTTAATGTTTTGCATTTAAGTAAGATCACATGGTGTTTGTCTTTGTCTGACTTATTTCATTTAGCATAATACCCTGGAGGTTCATCCATGTTATCACAAATAACAAGATTTCTTTTTTTATGGCTAAATAATAAGTGTGTGTGTGTGTGTGTGTGTGTGTGTAGATAGGCAGAGACAGGAGTCAGAAAAGTCATTTATCCATTCATCCTTCATTGGAAACAGGTTGTTTCTATGTCTTGGCTATTGTAAATAATGCCACAGTGAACATGGGGGTGTAGATATCACTGAATAACTGTTTTAAACAGAATTTTTTTCTTTTTCAAAATAGAAGCAGGAGATTGAAGAGCAATATAGCTCCCAGTATGGAATTTGCATAAGTCATAAGAAGCCTGCTTGATGAAGGTATGCCAGCACTGATGAAGTGGTTTTGAGAAATATTTTTCAGTGGCTTCCAAGGGCCACATGCCTCTAGGTTTGTGGAATAAATCCATGATTATTAAGTGCTTTGAAATGTTGAAGTTCTTTTAGATGTCTAAATGTTACACCTGAAAATTGCAATTAATAAAATCTATCTGTTAGCCTCAGAACTGGCTTTTTCTGGGTTGTGCTTCTCTCTCTGCCATTGATGAGAAGTAACCTGACCAGTCTATTTTTGAATTTTCAAGCTGAAAGACTATTAGACATTAGTCTAACTCCTTCATAAAGAATTGAGGAACCATTAATAAGCTCTTGGGGTATGAGGATGGTTTTCCATGGTCGCTGCCATCTCTCAAGTGCCTAGCACAATGTTTGGCCTATGATAGGTATTCAATAAGTAGTTTCAGATGGGGAAATGATTAGAAACTCCTATGGCTGAAAAAGACCTTAAGAAAAGGCCTATGATTAATTCCCCTAACTTTTTAAAAAACCTATTAAATCCTCTACAAAATATACATTTTGCTGAAGGCTATCAAAGAAGGAAATTTTAGTCTCTGTAGTAAAGTATTCCAAACGCTAATGACCTTCACTGATCAAAAATCTCTAATAGATTATCTGTCCCTCATTTGTCCTATTCAAGTTGATTGTTTCTTTGAAGGCCAATGTTCAGTTGCTCCTCTGTCACCTCTTTCTCTAACATGAACAATATTTACCATTTAGTCATCTTTGTTTCTCCTTTAGAACTTGTAAGTTTTCTTGTCCTTCTTAAGTACTAAAATTACCCTGAATGTACAGAGGTCAAATATTAAAATGATTACAAAAGTGTAAATGAATTTTAGATAAAATCTATTTCAAATGCATATATACACAGAAATGATAAGGATAAGCTTTTTTCTCTTTATTATGACAGTACTTTTGAATGGAAGCTGGGTTTGGCAAGTAAGGGAGAAGTGAAGAGGAGGTTTTTTATGTTTTTCTCCATTTCTCATATGAATTTTTTTCAGTCTCCCTTACAGGCTATGCTTGACAATTCTCTAGGTAACTGCTATTTCAAATGCATTGTCGTGCCTGTTAGCTGAACTGCAAATTGTCACCTCTCTCTCTCTTGAGAGTACTACTGCTTAGTAAGACTGAAGAAAAATCAAGAAAATCATTTCTAATTACTATAGTACTGAAGCTGACCAGAAACATCACAGATCCAATCTTATTTTTTCACTGGAGTGGCAGAGCCTTAAAGCTGCAGGCTGCTTTCTTGATTAGCAACAATAGTTGATTTTTAAGACTATGTTATGGCTTCCCAGAACAGGATTGTAAATTTTGGGTAAACTGGAGGAGATAATTAAGGAAGTTTCATACCTTAAAGATGAAATGTCATTAGATTTTGTTTATACATCTTGAACATTTCAGAAAATTGAATTTTTATTATGATTTTGTAGCTTTAGTTTCTACGCCTCAACCCATTCCTATGGGAAAAAAAAATATTGCGTAAAGCACAGTTTGCAAGCTAATGCACACACTGAGATGGCAGAGTGGACACATGGTCTGTCAGTACTGGGTAGCTTCTTGGCATTTTGGTTCTTTTGATAACATTATTTCTGATGGTTCCCTATCTCCAAAGAATACCATCACATGTAAAAGAAAATAGATGTAGTCCTGTGAAACCACAACAATATTAAGAAATTGGTTTCTCACTCTTTTTTCTTTGTCAAAATTATATATACACAAAGATTAGTCAGATAATACAATTTAATTCTATAATAAAATAATAGTTCTATAATATATAATTCTATAATAATATGAAAAATAGTTTTTCCTTGACCTCCTCTCTTTCCTATATCTTGCTCATTAGAAATAAATCTATTTTTAGTGGTTCTTTTGATATTTAATGCCATTAGTCTAAATCAGCATTGTCCAGTAGAAATATCATGAGAACCACTTATGTGAACTGTAAATGTTCTATTAGCAACATTTAAAATGTTAAAACATGGTAAAATATTATATTTACACCAATATATCCAAAATATTATTTTAAGATGTACTCAATATTTAAAAAAAAATTAACTATTTTACTTTTTTTCATACTAAGCTTTTGAAATCCAGTGTGTAGTTAACATTCACATCATATCTCAAGTTGGACTTAAATTTTCATCAGAAATGTTTGATCTGTATTTAGACTCCCTATAATTTGAAAAAAAAATTCACATACTCAAGTTGTTCTATATGCACTTAAAAGCTTTCCAATAACCAAATTGAGTATAAGATCTTTACATTCTAGTTAAAATTAAACCAGTTTAAAATTTCAGTTCCTTATATGAATAAGCCACACTTCAAGTGTTCCATACCCAAATGTGGATAGTGCCTATTTTATTAGACAATGTAAGTCTAAATAATATGATTATATTGTTTCCTTGCTAGTTTTTAGTTTTTGATATACTTTACTAAGATCCCACTGTTGAAATTAAGATTCAACTTTTTTATCCCCAACCTCATGCAAACATATAATCATACTCTCTTCTCATCTTTCTGTCCTTCCCTAATAATGGCATCGTTTGATTAAGTCAACATTTATAGTTAATATCTTTTTATATATGTATTCATTCATATGTAAAAAACTCCTTTAATACATTCAGATATATCAAATATTCTATCAGTTTCTCTTCTTGGCAAAAACATCTCCTATAGTCTTTAGAGTGCAATGTACCAAGACTGCCTGTCACCACTATTCTGGGAATTATCTTTTCCTCTCTTCTTAGTTGGAGCCCATGTGACTTTTATTACCAGCTTTCTTCCTTCTTGATTTTCTCCTCCATTTTGGTGGAAGATATATTAGTTATTTTCTGGAAAAGTTTTCCATGAGAGAGAGAGATTTTGGATTTTTTTTTTTGAGATTTTTCATGTTTAATAATGTGTTTGTTCTACCTTCACACTTGATTAATAGTTTGGTTGGGTGTAACATTTTAGGTTGAAAATAATTTTCTTTTAGCATTTTGAAGGTTTTTTCCATTGCCTTCTAGCTTCTAATATTGTAGTTAAGAAGTTTTTTTGCCATTCTGAGTTCAGTTTATTCTCTCTGAAAGCTCGTAAGATCTTCTCTTTGTCCCAGGTATCGTGAAATTTCATAGGAATGTGCTTTGGTAATAAGCCCTTTCAATCTGGAGATTGTTGTCTTTTAGAAGTAGGATTTTTTCTTGAATCATATCTTTGATTTCACTACATTTTCTCTGTTCTTTTTTTGAAAGTCCTATAATTTCATTATGCTTTCTTTCCTTTTTCTATCACTTTGTTTCTTAACTCTACATTCTGAAAAATTTCCAATGGCTTTGTCTTTAAAACATTTTATTATTTCGGGTGTTTTTATTTCTGTTATTTTTTATAATTTGAGTTTTTTTAATTCCCTGAATGGGGTGTGTGTGTGTGTGTGTGTGTGTGTGTGTGTGTGTGTAAGTAAGTAAGTAAAACTTGTTTTTGTTTCATGGATCATTTCATATAGACATATTGTATATCTCACTTCATAGTTTGTTTCTCCCTGGTTCCTTTTGTTCAATATCTATATATGTATTTGTCATTTCAGTCTCTGTGATTCATATTAGAGACTTTCTTCAAATGTCTGGTTATTCTTGGCTATCTGTTTATATTGAAGAATGAGAAACTAAAAAGCCAATTTATAAGCTCTGAGTCTTCATATTTCATTGTAGGGTATTCTGGCTGAGTCAATTTTTTGGGGAACCCTTGATTTCAGTATTTTAAGTGTTTCCTATTATGTTGGTTATATTCACCAAAGAAACATTTCAGATGTGCTGCCTAGATAATGATGTTATGAGAGATGAGTGGGGAGAGAACACTAGGAATCTCAATATTTAATACTTTTCTTTTCCTCAGCTATGGCTGGTCACCCCTACACTGAGCCTCTATTTATCCTCTACAGAGAATAAATTCTCAATCTACTCTCAATGTATGGGAAGGCTGGATCTCCATTGCACTAAGAGGAAAAGGGGATTTGGTAGATCTAATTGTTTTCTAATGTGAAGTTTAGGGTTAGACTTTCTTAAGGTTTTAAATCGGATATTATTTGTCCATATGCTTTCCAGCTTCTAAATTTTACTACTCTGGTCACCTTTTATGTTTACTTTTTACTGCAGGTTTATGACTTTTAAAATATCCCTTTAATTTTTAGAAGAAAGCAAAAGCTAATATATACTTTTTAATCAATCATCTTTAATTTGAAATCCTACATGCCATTATTTTGTGTTTTTTTTGAAACCAATGATTTTTCTCATAGAAATGGTGTATTAAATCTTTTATTCCCTGAATTCCTAACCCATTTTTTCTTTTGTAAAAAATTTCTGCCAATCCCAAGCTGCCATGGTAACATCTACCATCCTATCTCAGGGGTAGTGCACAGTAAGGCAATAGTTCTTGGGTAAGAAAAGGTGACCAAAGACTCTGTACATAAATGATATTAGACAGAATTAAGTGATTCTCATATCATACTCAGTTTTTCTCTACATACATATTTTTAAATTTTAGGTTCAAATAGGGAAAGCAATGAAAGATGCTAAAGTTGCTCCAATTTCATTCTTCTGAAGTAAGCTCTTTTATTTTTATCCTAAATCATTTTCAAAATGTCACCAATGAGCTCTACTTTAATAACTCTCAAGTACTACACCAGCATGTAGGTACTATGATGGTGGATAATATGTTTTTTTCTTTTACTTACCTACTTTAGATTGCAGACAGAGTAAATCTGTCTTTGCATCTTTCCCCATTTATCTTCTATAATTCCAAATCTTTTTATTTCTAAAGCTATCAAATTTTTATTTTCTTATTCTACAGTTGTTTGATGACTTTCCCATAAACTCTACTTGCTGGATCTTCCTGGTAGACTATAACATATTCAAATGAGCTCAGCATATTATTTGCCACTATATCTTGATGCTGTGGACATTAAGCTGATTGTTTCAGTAAATAATTACCCCCATCAACCTGAGCCCCATCTTCTTATGTACAACCCAAAATTAAAGGTGAAAAAGATGAACTAGTATTGCCACTATTTGTCTAAAATTATTTGAGTTGTCAAATATTATCTAGGAGGGAATCTGGTGCTGATCAAGAGCTCCAGAAATCAACCATATGATGTTCAATATGTCTGAGGTAAAGCTTTAACCTCAAGTAGAAAAAATTTTTTTTCATGGAATGTCTAAAAAGCATCTGCAGTAATAGTGGTCTATTTTGAAGCAATCATGAAAGCAATGCTAACTCTAGAAGTATGCTACTGTACTTGTTTCCAAAGAATTGTTGGTCAGACTCAAAGAGTCCACAAAAACAGTAATATTTCCAACACAATTCATTGTGCACTTGACACCCATTGACTATTTTATTTAGTTATCTATATCAGAGTCAACAACAGTTATGACTTAAGTGTTATGTTCATGGACCTATTGAAGGTAGATGGTCATTCCCATAAGTGAGCTGATATGTAGTATAAATACCTGGCAGGGGAGGCCAAACTTATAGGATGGCCTTTTGACTATAAGCTATAATTCAGAATGATATTATAAAATTAAAGATCAGTAAAACTGATACTAAACTATACATAGGCATACATTTTTAATTAAGTTTATTGGGGTAACATTGGTTAATACAATTATATAATTTTCAGGTGTACATTATAATTTGACATCTGTATACTTTACTGTGTGTTTACCATCCAAAGACCAGTTTCCTTCAGCTACCATATATTTGATTCCCTTTACCCACTTCACCTTACCCTTACTCTCTTATATTTGACCCTCTTTAACCATCTACCTAATCCCTCCTCCCTCACCCCCTACCCTCTGGTAACCACTAGTCTATAGTCCATGTCCATGAGTCTTTGTTCGTCCTGTTCATTTGTTGCTTTTAGGTTTATATCCCACATATAAGTGATACCATGTGCTTTTTAGCTGTTTCAGTCTGGCTTATTTCACTGAGCATAATTATCTCGAGGTCCATCCAAGTTGTTGAAAATGGCAGTATTTCACCTCTTCTAATGGCTAATATGCCACTGTATATATGTACCACAGCTTCTTTAGCCAATTATCTATCATAGAACACTTCAGTTGCTTCCATGTCCTGGCCACTGTGAATAATGATGCTATGAACATCGATGTGCAAATATCTTTTTGGATATGGATTTTCAAGTCTTTGTGGTAAATACCCAGTAGAGGGATTGCTACATCATATGGTAGATCAATTTTTAGTGTTCTGAGGAACTTCCATACTGTTTTCCATAGTGGCTGTACCAATTTGCAGTCTCACCAGCAGTGTATGAGGGTTCCTTTTTCTCCACATCCTCTCCAACATTTGTTATTAATTGTCCTGTTGATTATAGCTATTCTAACAGGTGGGAGATGGTATCTCATTGTGCTTTTGATTTGCATTTCCCTAATAACTAGCGATGTTGAGCATCTTGTCAAATATTTGTTGGCCATTTATATGTCCTCCAGGGAGAGGTATCTGTTCAGGCCTTCTGCCCATTTTTTGAGAGACATACATTTTTTGAAAGACAAAACTAAGACAAAACAAAATCTTAAAAGCTATAAACAAATTATCTCATAAGTTTAAGCAAAGCTTTTGGTCATAAAATTTTTAAATAAAAGATAGAAATAGTATGCTAATCTTTTTTCTAAAATACATGTTTATAGTTTGTACTTATTGCTTGAACTATATGGCTGTGCCATACTACCACTGCCTGTTGGCAACATACCTAAACTAAGAATTTGCAATATATACTTTTTTCCATTTAACAATGTGAATATTCCCCTGAAGAGCAGCACTGCAAAACTAGCACTTTGAAGGACCAAAAAAAAAAAAAAAATCACACATATTTATTCAGGTACTTAAAGCCTATTTATGGGCAATTATTAGTCAACCTCGCAGTATAAATAAACTATAGTGATCCCTTTCTGCCATTTGCATGTATATTTGTCTTGTTGGTTGTGAATTTGAGATAATTTGGCCTTGGCACATGTATTGAATCTTTTTTTTTTTTCAAGTGCTATACAGATTGCCAAGTGTTGGAGAACTTATGGGTTCGTGTGTGGCTCACGAATGCTTTGATTAACTTGTTAATGAGACAGGTGGAATCTCATTATATGAAAGTTTGTCCTTATGAAAAACTCTTAAGTATATAATGATGAGATTGCACAAATAAGACTTGTTAGGGGCAAAATTAAGAGATATGTGAAACTTCTCTTTGGTGTCCTGCCTTCTTCCCCCTTTTTCAATATCTCAGATCTCCTTCAATAGCCTTCTTTCTCCAGGGACCTGTTCTGGTTCTCTCCTCCCTGTCCGGAATGTAGCTTCTCACCCATACCTCACCTAGAGCCTGCCCAGGGCTTCTCTCACCACATTTCCCTGAGCCCCAGAATCAAATTGAAATTGATCTGTCTTGTATCTTCTCTCAAGCTTCTCAGAATTCTTAATGCAGGAGTTTCCAAACTGTCCACTGCAATGCATGTGTCTGATGATATCCACATACATTACATGACTCCCATTACGTACCAGGATTTCTGCAATTCCTTGTGCATAATCTGTATTTCTTGCCCACTCAAGAAAGCATATTTGAGTGCAAAGTAGAAGTGGTGATATTATAGCGCTATTGTTGAATGTTCTGTAATTATTTTTATTTTACTCTTTAAAGGAATGTTTTAAACTTCAGAATTTTTAATCCATCTTATTACTTTTGATATATCACAATTAACTGTGACACATCAATATATCAAGACACACCAATATGTCAAGACACATGACCACTGTTCTGGTGTAACTGTGGTAACATGAGAAAGAAGAGAGTAACATTTTAATTATTGGGAGAGATGTTTGGGCCTGATAAGGCCTTTTACCAGCTTTTAAATAGTACTAAGTAGTCAGCTTCTTGCTCTGCCAGTGCACAGCATCAATCTTTTTACTTTGAGGCCCTCCATCTTAGTGTGGTTGACAGCTATTAAGTTAATTACCCAGCACACTTTTTTTGAAGAATTGACCCCTGTTAGATCTACTTGATTGTAGCTGAAGCTGTCAGAGTTAGACACTGTAACCTCAGCCCGTAGCGAGGTTTGTTGTTGAAACAAGGATGAGATGAGCCAATTTGGATATGGAGATGACAAGGAAACCAGTTTCTTTATGGGTGACTAGACAAGAATATGGGAATCCTGAGCACGGAGATTGCCATGCTTTTTTATGATATGGATAAAAGCAGCAGCAAAACCTGGACTGCAGAGGAAAATAAAGGAATCTTAGATGATATCCGAGTGCTTATTTTAGTTTTTTCTTGAAGCCCAGTTACATTTCTGTCCATGGGTTCTCTGAGACACTCATTTATCCTCATTATAATCCCCCCGCCTTTTTTTCTTCTTAAGCTACATTGAATTGTTATTCCATTCCTTTTTTTTTTCTGAGTTTTTAAAATATTTCTTTCAATTACAGTTGACGTACAATATTAATTTAGTTTCAGGTGTACAACATAGTAATTATCCATTCATATAACTTATGAAGTGATCACCCCTATGAGTCTAGTACTCACCTAACACTATACATACTTATTACAGTATTATTGACTATATTTCCTAATTCTTAAGTGAAATACCTGTAACATAAATGTGTTTATAGTCCTTTTCTTAAAAGGAAGGATCTTCGGGGGTGTGATTTTAAGAATGTGATAAATTCATATTATTATTGCTCTTTCCCATTTTCTTGACAAAAGGGGGAATAAAATGTTTATTACCTGTTTACATTACATTTAAAGATAATCATTAAAGGGGAAGGACCATGATATTTTTTGTATCAAACCTAAAGCATCTGGCATGGCATTATACACATGACAGAACCTAATAAATACTTCATCGTGATGTATTTGATTACAAAAGGGAACAACTTAAATTGACTGTGGACTTAGAGAAGAACAAAATAGAGGAAAAGCTGTGATCAAAGGAGGTTTGATAGATTGTATTTTCCAAAGATAGATGCAGTAATATCTCCTACCCCACATGCTCTCTAGAAAGCTGCCATTATCCCCTCAATATGTACAGTCTAGTTCCTCTCCCCTTAAATCTGGCTGTGTTTGTGACTGGCTTGTAATCAATTATGATGTAGAAATAATGCGGCAGGATTTCTGAGGGTAGGTCTTAAAAGGTGATGCAGCTTCTGCCTTGTTTGCTGGAATAATCACTCTTAAAGCTTTCAGACACCCTATGAGCAGCCCAATAACCCCAAGCCTGCCACACTCAGAGGAAGCCCAAATTAGCCTATGCTAGTTCTCTACGTGGAGAAGCACTGGAATTACACAAAGAGAGAGATGCCTGGCCAGCCCCTTTGCTCCAACCCACCACTGTCTGGCTCCAGCCGCAGTCCAACTGCAACTGAATGAGAGACTCCATGCCAGAACCTTGCAGTCGAACCCTTCCTGACCCACAGAAGCCATGAGATATAAGTTGTATTAAATACCTTGTTTTTCCCAACTACATGTGAGGAAAACTTTGTCTAGGAAAGTGTATTAATTTTCTCTAGCATCCCAGAACATGAAAGCTGTAATTTGCCAAATGGCATCCTTGAGATCTGTAAGTTGATGCAGCTTCTCCAAGTGTGTAACTTTCTCCTTGGGAGGAATGAGAGTCCTTGGAGAATTTGGCTCATTAACAATGAAAGAAATGTGAGGTTCACTCAATGACTATGGAGCAGAAGTAAAATTCAGCTCTTTTGGAGGTAGTTTGTAATTGGTCGCTGATGACCCCTTTTCACAACTCTGATAGACTGTTGAATCCAAGAAGAAAACACCTTGTGAGTGAAAGTATGTATGGCAAACATTAATGAATACTAAGTTAGTTTTGCACTGCATGGAAATTTAAAATGCAATGGTTTTAGTTAAAATTGATTTCTTCCAGAAAATAAGGATTGGTTCCATCTAAAACAATACATAATAGAGAAATGCCCTGACTTAATAACTATATTTAAGTGATAAATATGCTCACCCATGAAGCCTGATGCTTATGCCCATTTCATTCTAATTGTCATTATTTTACTTAATTAGCATAGTTTTAAGGATAATCTGGCTAGAAAAGACATACCCTGGCTCAGATAAGGTACAATTGCCATATTCCTAAGCGAGCGTGATTTCTTTTCAGCTTCAACTTCATTTATTTCTTTAGAGGAATTTTTGAAACAAATAACTTAGCCTTGAATGACAGAAATAAATGAAAACACTGTGTTTGCCCCCTGCCCATCATCATCTCATCTGCCAGGTAATTGTGTTTATCGAGGTGAAATTCACACAACAGAAAATTGAGCATTTTAAAGTATAAAATTAAGTAGTTAGTATATTCACAATATTGTACAACTCTCACTTCTATTTAGTTACAAAATATTTTCATTACTCTAAAAAGAGACTCCATACCCTTTAAGCAGTAATTCCTCATTCCCCACTTCCTCCAGCCCATAGCTGCCACAAATCTGCTTTCTGACACTATGGATTTACCTATTCTGGATATTTCATAAAATTGGAATTAGACAACATGTGGTCTTTTGTGACTGGCTTCTTTCACTTAGCTTAATGTTCTCAAGGTTCATGCACATTGTAGAATGTATCAGTACTCCATTCCTTTTTATGGCTGCATAATACTCCATTGTATGGTGTATCTTTGTTTATCCACTCATTTGTTGATGGATATTTGGGTTGTTTCTACCTTTTGACTATTGAGAACAATGATGCTATCAACATTTATGTGCAAGGATTTGTCTGAATACCTGTTTTTTATTTATTTGGCTATATACTTAGGAGTGGAATTGCAGAGTCATATGGTATTCTCATGTTTAATGTTTTGAGTGACCGCCAAACTGTTTCCCACAGTGGCTGAACAATTTTACTTTCCTACCAGCAATGTGTGAGGGTTCTATTTTCTCCACATCTTCACTAACATTTTTTTTATTTTTGTATTCTAGTCATCCTAGTGAGTGTGAAGTGGTATTGCATTGTGATTTTAGTTCGTATTTCCCTAATGGCTAATGATGTTGAGGATCTTTTCATGTACTTATTGGCCACTGTGTATCTTCTTTGAAAAAATGTCTATTTAAGTCCTGCATCCTTTTTTTTTTTAATGAGTTGTCTGTTTCTTTGTTGTTGAGTTATGAGAGTTCTTTACATATCTGGATATTAGACCTTTATCAGATACATGAGCTCCAGGTAATTTTGAAAAGTACTGAGCTAGTTGTAACATTACACATACTTAGTAACAGACAGTTGGTGTTAATCCTTCATGAAATTCCTGGACCTTCCTCAAAAGAAGAATGGGGTCTAGACCAATGTCCTGTCCTTATATATAAAAAGACATAAGTGAAAAAGATAATGTAGCACTTACATCTCAGAATCTAATAAACATTCTCCAATGAAAGGCAGATTGAATTCCATCTTTGCCATTTCAGTTCAAAAGCAAATGTCTAATTCACCTTTTGCCCTGGATACAATGGAATATGTTTGGACATGAATTGAATCATTCTTACTTTAGAAAATTAGTGCAGTGTAACCAGCTAGAGGAAAGGCATTTTCTCATTCATAAGAGAAATGGTTATAGAAACTAGAAATGTCTAGCCTAGAGAGCAGAAAACTTGGGGAATATGGTTGCTGTCTATAAATATATTAAGGGCTGTCATGTGGAAGAGCAATTAAAATTATTTTATAAATCCCCAAAGGGTGAAATCAAGACAAATGGGTGGAAAAACTTTAAGGAGACAGTTTTTCAATTCTCTAAGCGGATAAAACATTCTAATTGTCAAAGCGATCCAAGTTTGGAATGGGCCGCTGTGACAGGAAGTGGGCTTCACATTCCCGGATGCAGGAATCCATAGCTCTTGAGTCAGACAGGGTAGAATCCCAGCTCTGCAATACACGTTAGCTGTGTGACCTAACACACTACTCAATCTCTTCAGGCCCCAATTTCCTCATACACAAAATGGAGATAATCGTGGCTGCCTTATAGGAATGCTATGATGACTAAATGTTCACCACAGGGCATGTACCCATTGAGTGCAAAGGTGAATAAAATCAACAGCGCTGTTTTCATGGTGTTTTCTCTCTCTTTTTCCCTCTCCTTTTCTTTCTCTCTACTTTTCCCTCTCTCTCCTCACCCACTTACTTCCTCTCCTCCTTTCTGATCTAAGTGTTCATAGTTAAATTTGATTTGTTAAATATGCATATAATGTAACTCTTTTCTATTATAATAATTATGAGATGTTCAAGCAGTAGGTAGATAACTCCTTCTGAGAGATTCTATCTCAGGAACTCAATATTGGGTAGTAAATAGGACTAAATAGCACCATCCCTACTTTTAACCTAGGTTGTGTCAATAAGATGCACATTTAAAAATCAGATGTCAAGTTTGTTTACTTCAGCAAAATAAACAAACAAACTGTTCTACTTCTACTTCCTTTCCCTTTCCTTCCTGAACTATTTAGTCCTAAAACCATCAGAAGGGTTCAAGCAATGTAAGCATCCATACTATGAGGGATGGGGACAGCTAAAAGGCTTAGATAGGTGTATTGGAGGCAAAATAGGGTAAGGAGGATATCCACACATATGAGTGAACAAAAAAAAAGGAGTGTCAGAGCAAAAGTAGAGTGAAGAGGTTGCCCTGTGGAGGGACAGTCCGGCAAGAGTTATCCTAGAGAGGAATGTCAGAGCCTGAGCCCACTTTGGAGATAGTCTAGTAAGGTCTGTGAGAGTATGAGCAAGGTTAGAAAGAATCCATATTGGGGACAGTGGCAGCAGCATAGAATTGAGTTCATAGCCCAAGTGAGATGATAATATTTGTTCAGGAGAGGTCATGGCACCAACAATGGGAAATTAGTACATGCAGGAGAATTTATGAAATAAGCAAATACATTAAAAATAATGAGAGCAAGTTAAGATATAGAAAAGGAAAAAAGTAAAATGAAGACTGTGGTGTTGGATTGGAATTAGAATTATTGATATGAACTCATGGTTATCAATATACATAAATAGATAAAATTAAATATAAATGTTAATTTGTGTGTATATGTATATATAGTATATACATACATGTGTTCTCTAGTTCTGTCCATGGAGAGGGCCTGGGAACAGTGACAATGAGCACATCTACCACTCACATCTTGATTTATCAGTACCCTTTCTCCACTAAAAGGAACAGTGACTCTTTAAAGAAATAGCTGATTTGAGGGGTGGAGCAGAGGAGATACAAAGTGATCATAGAATGTTATGCTAGAAATTATGAGGTGCTCAAAGAATGACGTGGACATGTCTAAAGGACAGAGGAACAAATTTTAATGAATCTCTCACTGGTTAAATCTGGGACAATTTAAACATCAAAATAAATACTGAATTTACAGATGATATGATCCTATATGTAGATAATGCCAAAAAGACTGCTAGGGCTAATACAAGAATTCAATAATGTTGCAGCATACCAGATCAACTCACTTCAGGCCCCAATTTCCTCATACACAAAATGGAGTTGTTTTTTTTAATAAAAATAGCAATGAACAATCCAAATAGGAGTTTAAGAAAGCAATTTCATTTATGACACTATCCAAAAGAATAAATGACCAAGGAATAAATTTAACCAATAAGGAGCAAGACTTGTACACTAAAAACTATACAATATTGTTGAAAGATATTAAAATATAAATAAATGGAAATACATCTTATATCCATGGATTGGAAAACTTAACATCGTTAAGATGGCAGTACTCCTCAAAGCTGTCTATAGATTGAATGTGTTTCCTATCAAATACTCAAAGGCCTCATTTTTGCAGAAATGGAAAAGCCTGTCCTAAAATTTATATAAAATTGTAAGGGCCCTGAATGGCCAAAATAAATACATAAATAAGTAAAAGGAGAACAAAGCGGTAGGACTCACACTTCCCAATTTCAAAACTTACTATAAACCTACAGTAATCAAAATAATGTGGTATTCTGGGAAATGTGGCAGAATGAGAGATAGCCTCAGATCTCTCCTCTTAAAACAACAATAAGCTAAACATCTAAAACTGAACAAAAAACACCCAAATTGCACACTAGCACGTCTCAGAGTGGGATCTGCGCATAAGAGCTACCACAGGTCAGAACCCCAAGAGTCGGCATGTGGACTGGAGAAATAAAAAAAGCTGCCTATCACAGCCTCTGTAGCTCCCTGCAGGAGGTGGGGTGGGGATGAAGGTGCCGTGACTTCCCTGAACAACTCTGCCTGGGAAAGCTGTCAGTTCCATGCAGCCAGCAGCAGGGTCCAGTCATCACGGTAGAAAGCAGAGAAGCAAAACAGGACCACAGAGAAACAACAGATGATTTTAACCCTCCTGGTTGCAAAACCGAGGCTGAGCCACAGCCCCCAACTCCCAACCCAGAAGGAAACCCCCATACTCTCCGATAAAGATCACTGCAGAGCCAAGGGGAATCTGAGCAAATGTTACCGAGACTGTCGCTGACACTGACAGGAACTGAAACTGAGGGGGGCAAGGGTGATTAAATATCTACAGGAAAATAAAAAAAAAAAGCATTATTTAGGCTTTATATAAAGCAGTATCCAAGAGACTTAGATGCCACTTACTGGCGACCAAAAGAAAAGTGCCTTCTTTGCAGCAGGCTAAAGAGAGAACTTTATATAATAAATCCTTGTGGAAAAACATTAGAATACTCTTCCATTCATGCCCACATGGAGAAATAGTCCATTAAACACCATGAACAACCAAGGTGACAAGGCTTCTCAGAAAGAAAGAGAAAAATCTCTAGAAAATAAGCTTACAGACATAGAAATATGTGACTTAAATAACAGAGATTCAGGATGGTATTTCTGAAAAACCTCAGTGAGTTCTGAAACGAGTCTTATCAACATTTTCTAGACGAGCAGAACAAGGAGATTGAAACCCTCAAAAAGAACAGAATAAATATTCTGAAGATAAAAAACACACGGCAAGAGTTGAAAAATGAAATAGCAAGCTTGGGAAATAGAGTCGACCAAATGGAGTAAAGGATCAGTGATATCGAAGACAGAAATCTAGAAATGCATCAGAAAGAAGAGAGAAACCGAAGAATGAAAAATAATGAAGGAGAAATAACATTGTATTAAAATTATAAAAAATCAATGACAAAGATAGAATTCTCAGGGCAGCCAGAGAGAAGAAGATGGTAACTTATAAATGAAAATCCAATAGATTATCCTTGGACTCCTCAGGGCAGACTTTAAAAGCCAGAAAGGAACGGAATCAAATATTTAAACAATTAAGTGAAAGAAACTACCAGCCTAGTATAATGTATCTAGCTAAGCTCTTCTTTGGATATGAAGGAGAAATGAGACCTTTCCAAACATACAAAAATTGAGGGAATTCTCCACTACGAAGCCTGCGCTACAGGAAATACTGAAAGGACTCGCTCACCTGAAACAAAATGACAAAAAAAAAACCAAAACCATAATTAGGAATAAAGTGACTATCAGGAAAATGGAAGCAAAGGACTACAACCTTTATTAAGAATAGGACATTATAAGCTTAAATAATAATAAGACAATTGCTATAGCAAGATAGTAATGAACGTTCAGTATACATAGGGACAAATTGAGATAACAATGACTGAAAAGGGGATGATTCAAAGATTCGAAATCACAAAAGGCAATGGAGTTTAAGCACACACAGAAGAAAATGGATGACTCTCTCTCTCTATATATATATAACTATCCTTTACATATCCGTAATGATAACCACACACCAAAAAAATCAGATAAAAGTATATAACAAAATAAAAAGAACCAGAGGAAAAATCCACAAAAGTCAACCAAAATAAAGAAAACAGAAACACAAGAACAAAGAAGCGATTGAAACACCAAGCTACCAGAAAGCAAAAGATAAAATGACTATTAGAAGACTTCATCTTTCAATAATCACCCTAAATGTAAATGGACTGAATTCACCAATAAAAAGGCACAGAGTTGCAGACTAGATCAAAAAACAAAACCCAACCATACGCAGCCTCCAGGAGACACATTTCAGCTTCAAAGGCAAATATAGACTCAAAGTGAAAGGGTGGAAAATGATATTTCAAGCAAACGGCATCCTGAGAAAAGCGGAATTATCAGTACTAATATTGGATGAAATAGACTTCTAAATAAAAAAGGTAAAAAACGATACTGAGGGACACTTCATAATCAAAAAGGGAATCAGGCACCAAGAAGACATAACACTTATTAATATCTATGCTCCCAATCAGCAAGCTTCGAAATGTGTAAAGCAATTACTAACAGAACTAAAAGAAGAAACAGACGAAAACACTGTCGTAGTAGTGGATCTAAATACTGCACTTTCAGATATAAACAGATCATCCAAACAGAAAATCCATAAGAAAATAACATCCTTAAATGACACATTAGACAAACTGGAAATAATTGACATATACAGAGCCTTCAATCCCGAAACAGTTGCTTATACATTATTTGCTCCTGCACATGGAACATTCTCAAGAATCGATCATATACTGGGACACAGAGATAGCACAACAAATATAAGAGAGTTGAAACCATACCAACCATATTCTCTGATCATAACGCTTCGAAAGTAGAGATCAACTCCAAAAAGAAATCAGGAAGAATCACAAATACATGGAGATTAAATAACATGATACTGAAAAATAAATGGGTCAGGGAAGAAATAAAAAGAGAGATCAAGAGATACATAGAAACGAATGATAATGATAGTGCAATATATCAAAACTTTGGGACACAGCAAAAACTGTCATAAGAGGAAAGTTCATATCATTACAGGCCTATTTCCCAAAACAAGAGCAAGCCTAAATAAACAACCTAACACTTCATTTTATAAAACTAGAAAAGGAAGAACAAATGAAGCCTAAAGTCAGTAGAAACAAAGAAGAATCAAAATCAGAACAGAAATAAAGGAAATTGAAAACAAAACAACATAAAAGAACAATAGAAAAAATAAATACAACGAAGGGCTGGTTCTTTGAGAAGGTTAATAAAATTGACAAACTCCTGGCTAGACTCACTAAAGAAAAAAGAGAAAGGACACAAATAAACAAAATCAGGGATGAAAGAGAAAAAATTACGACTGACATAGTAGAAATACAAAGGATCATGCAAGAATACTATGAAAAAGTATATAATACTAAATTTAATAATCTAGAAGAAATGGACCAGTACTTAGAAAAATACAATCTTCCTAGACTGAAGCAAGAAGATCTGGACAATCTAAATAGACCGATCAGCAGTATGGAAATTGAAACGATCATCAAAAGCCTACCAAAAAGTAAAAGTCCAGAACCAGATTGCTTCACCAGTGAATTCTACCAAATATTCAAAGAAGATTTACCTATTCTCTTCAAACTCTTCCAAAAAAATCAAAGAGGAAGAAATACTTCCCAACTCATTTTATGAGGCCAATATTACTTTGATACCTAGACCCGGTTAAGGATAACACAAAAGAA
>NW_006433946.1:4472633-4473701 GCF_000325575.1 Pteropus alecto
ATTACCTTAAAGGGAGATAAAATGGGTATAAAAATCACAATTAATAAAAATGGGCAGAGGACCTGAACAGATACTTCTCCCTAGATGACATACAAATGGTTAACAAATATATGAAAAGATGCTCAACATCACTAGCTATTAGGGAAATGCAAATCAAAACCACAATGAGATACCATCTCACACCTGTTAGAATGGCTATAATCACCAGGACAAGTAATAACAAGTGTTGGAAAGGATGTGGAGAAATAGGAACCCTCATACACTGCTGATGGGACTGCAAATTGGTACAACCACTATGGAAAACAGTATGGAAGTTCCTCAAAACACTAAGAATTGACCTACCATATGATCTAGCGATCCCTCTACTGGGTATTTACCACAAAGACTTGAAAATCCATATCCAAAAAGATATTTGCACATCGATGTTCATAGCAGTACTATTCACAGTGGCCAGGACATGAAAGTAATCGAAGTGTCCTACAATAGATAATTGGCTAAAGAAGCTGTGGTACATATGTACAAAGGAATATTACTCAGCCATAAGAGATGAAATACTGTATTTTTCAGTATTTCAACGTGGATAGACCTTGAGATAATCATGCTAAGCAAAATAAGCCAGACAGAAGAAGTTGAAAATCACACGATATCACTTATATGTGGGATATAAACCTAAAAGTAACAAATGAACAGGACAAACAAACAGAGATTCATGGACATGGACAATGGACACGTGGTTACCAGATAGTAGGGGGTGGGGCAGGTTGGGGTAGGTAAACGGTTAAAGGTGGTCAAATATAGGGGCATAAGGGGACGGTGAAGTGGATAATGTGAACCAAATATATAGTAGCTGAAGGAAACTGGTCTTTGGGTGGTAAAAACACAATAGAATATATAGACGTCAATTTATAATGTACACCTGAAATTTATTTAATTGTATTAAGCAATGTTACCCCAATAAACTTAATAAAAAATAAATAAAAATAAAAAGTAAAAATAAAATAATAATGTGGTGCTGGAATTATGATAGATATATAGACCAACAGAATAGAATTGAGAATCTAGCAATAA
>NW_006433946.1:4473723-4499579 GCF_000325575.1 Pteropus alecto
AATAGTCTTTAATAAATGATGCTGAGACAATGGATATTCACGTGAAAATAAATCAGATTGGACCCCTACCTCATACCATACAAAAATTAACTCCAAATGGATTAACAATGTAAAGAACTAAAACTATAAAACTCATAGAAAAAAACATAAGGGCAAATCTTTATGACTTTGTATTTGATAATAGATTCTTAGATATAAACCCAAGAGCATGAACAAGACGAAAAACAGATAAGTTGAAATTCTTCAAAGTTAAAAATATTTTGTGTCAAAAATAATTATCAAGAAAGTGAAGACAACCTACAGAAAGGAGGAAATATTTGCAAATTATATATCTAATGAGGGTCTCTAATCTAGAATATAGAAAGAACTCTCACAGAGTTCTCTTACAGAATACACAAGGAACTCGGTCTCAAAAATAACAATCCAATTTAAAAATGGGCAAAGGACTTTAATAGACATTTCTTTATATAAGATATTCAAATAGTCATCAAGCGCATCAAAAGATGCTCAGTATCATTAGTTGTTAGGGCAATGCAAATCAAAACCTCAATGAGATATCACTTTACACTCACTAGGATGGCTAGATCAAAACAGAAAATAACCAGTTTTGGTGAGGATGTGGAGAAATTGAAACCCTCATATATTACTGGTGGCAATGTAAAATGGTTTAGCAACTGTGGGAAACAATACAGGATTTTATCTGGGGACCATAGACATGTTTTGGAACTAGATAGAAGTAGTGGTTGCACAACAGTGTGAATGTACTAAATGCCACTGAAATGTTCACTTTGAAATAGTCAAATTTATGTTATGTGAATTTCACCTCAGTGAAAATCAACAAATAGTTTTCGATAGTAATGAATTATTATCCATTGAGTAAAATAGGAAGCCCTGAGCCCATGGCGATATAATTTTAAAAATAAACAAATTGAAAATTTGATAGGATCTTTACATGGCTTTATGTGCTTTCCTCTCAAATATTAATATGGTCATTCAAGATGCTTAAATTAAGAGAAAGTGGATGATGAATACCTGAGCCTCGCTATACCATACATTTCTGTAAACCTAAAATTATTTTAAAATAAAAATTTCAAAATGTGCTAAGGGGAAAAAGATTAAAACAGATGCCTGGCAGACATTAATCAGATGAGCAAAATGGACACCACCAATAATGGAACAAATAGAAATCACACGGCACATGATAGGATACAGTGAGAAGAATGCAGCATCCACTTCTGTGCTCTTCCTGCCAAAAATTTATAACCTGATCTTCATTAGGACAAAACAGCAGACAACCCAAATTGAGGGAGAAATTTCAAAATAACTGACCTGTAATCTGTGAAAGTGTCAAGGTCAAGAAAGTCAAGTCAAACTAAAGATATGTCTCAGGCTCAAAAAGGGTAAAGAGTCATGTCATGACAACAAAAGGAAACACCTTATTTTGAACTGTATCCTTTTAGTCTAGGAGACATTTTTTGGGACAACCAGAAAAACTTGAATGGGCTATTGGGAAGTGATGGTAGTAATGAATGTACTGATTTGGGTGGTAATATTGTAGTTATGTAGGAGAATGTCTTTGTAGAAAACATGCATTAAACTAGTATTATGGGATATGAGGCAACAACTTAGATGGTTCAGGGCAAAAAGAAAGTTATTTGTATGGTAATTACAATTTTCTGTAAGTTTGAGGTATTTAAAAAAAATAAAACAGGAAGAAATCTTAAGTCAATTTACTAAAAAAGCTGTCCTTTGAGTGCATAAAATGTTATTCTGCACTGTCTAACTTGTGAGAGTCAGAATTCAGTGACTGTTTGGCTGTGACTTGGAGAAACCAGTTCTATCATTTATCCTAATCTTTCTTTTCTTGGAATAAGTTACTCATTACCAAGGGAGTGAAGGTGACGGGAGAAGTCAGGAAATCATGATCTTCACTGCCTAAGGAATGAGCTACATGGAAGAGGGTGGCAAAACCCTCCAATCTTGACTTTGAAGAGAGCAATGACTAGGAGCTAGTGCTTACCACAGCTACCCTAATTGCCTTCTCCCCCAGCGGCTGGACAATTTTCCTTACACTTTGAGGACAGCTCTGTTTAACAGCACTTAATGTGTTGACTCAACTGGTACTTTGCTATCTTATTGGCAAATCCATCTATTTTCAGGTCCCCAAGCCTGTTCAGTGTACACTTATTCTCTTTTTAGTTGAGAAAGAGGGAACTTAGCTTTTTAGTTGCCTTGTCAGAATCTTTTATGAGGACATGGGGTAAGAGCAGGGGACTTTAACTTCGAAAGGTAAGAGAGTCTCATTTCTTAGCATAATGACCAGGGAGCATAAAACAGTCCAGGAGCCACAACATAAAAGTAATGTCTATCAAGTGTGCAGTTAAGCATTGCCTAAGTATAATAAACTGCAGGCAACAGCATTCATCCAGCTACACATGGTCAGATTACTCCCTTATCCTTTTATATTACAGTATGACAAAACCACTTTCAGAGAGAAATTGGGGCTTCTTCACAGCACTTGCGAAGTTATTACAAGCTTAGCCTCAGCCACGTGGGCTGCAACTACAAACACTAACTCTTTAAAATAAAACTACATTTAAAACTCTCTGCCTTTCTAACTTTACAAACAATCCATGCAGTCAATGGTGGCTCATATTGGTTCCAGTTCCCATCCTTTTTTTGTACCCTTATTTTATTTCTCATACTATATTAAAAGGTTTTAGAAAAGGTATCCTGTGAAGAGAAAGAACACAGTACCCTCTAAAGTCTTTCCCAGTTAAGATACTGGTCCAGGGTTGGTAGGGGTCTAGGAGGACCACACAAATTGTTTCTATGAAAACGGCCCTTGGAACTTGAATAATTATACCACACTAGCACATTCATTCTCATTTAAATGTTCTGAAAGTGTGACTTGGTCCTTAAAGCACTCTCCTTGTATTAGAGCAAATCATTTCCATACTCAGTTTAACAGGATGTTCTGCATCTTAATAACTAGGCCATTTCAAGTCATGACTGAAAAGAAGAAATCAGCAAAAACAAGATGTCACTGTTCCAGAAAACCAGAAGCCGGGTTGATGGGAATATGGACAAATGTCATATTTCCTGATGAAGTCCTTGTTCTAGGAGAGGGATCCTCAAACTACAGCCCTGAGGCCAAAGCCAGCTTGCTACTTTTTGTATTTTATATTATATTGGAACACCGCCACCCCGTTCTTTTACTTACTGTCTAGGGCTGCTTTTTCACTACAATCACAGAGTTAAGTAGTTCCTCACACAGACTGTCTGGCCCTCAAAGACTAAAATATTTACCGTCTGGAAAGTGTGCTGACCTCTGTCCTAGAAGCCTCTGGCACATAGTATAGTTCCAATGCCAGTCTGGATCTCTGGCTCCCTGCCTTGCCTAGCGATGTCAGTCATATCCTCCTTCTCTACATAACTTCTTTAGGAAATCTCACTCAGCCACTAGATGGAAGGGGTAGCTCATGTGACTCCACCTACTGATCGCAGGCAATAGGGCTGAGGATGGAAACCTGGCCCAAATGCCCATGAAAATTGGCAAGAGAAACTGTTTTACCTGACATCCGTGAAGTTTAAGCCAAAGTTAATATTATGGCAAACCACATTAATGTGCAAGCTTATGTGATGACGGAAGAGGAGCTGTAAAATTTCCAGTGATGCTTCTATCTGTAGAAAAGACAGAGCAGCCATGCAGCTCATTTGAGAGATCTCAAGGCCCAAAAGAAACAGAAACAGACCCTCTTTCTCTGCATTTTCTAGTACCAACATCATCTGGCTGTCTTTCCTGTCATGCGGGGCCTACAAGGTCTTCTCTATTCCTTAACCTAAATCCCTTTTGTCTAACCTAACCTGAATTAATTCATGTTTTTTTTACAAATAATTGACCCTAGAGAAAAATACAGGTCGGTACTTCTTATTGGTATATATAATATTTATCGGCTGACTATTATATTGAAAATGTTCTAGATGCTCAAAATACAGTTGTGAAAGAAACAAGCAAACACCCCTACCCTTATAGAGTTCCTGTTGTAGTGTAGTATGTATTTGACTAAATTGTCTTGCTTTTCTTTTCTCAGCATTCCCATTTGAGAAAAGGAAATAAAATAGTACCCATCTCATTTGAGTTGTCGAATGACAAAACTGAAACAATTTTGTAATGAGTCTGATATCCTTTATTCAAGGGAAAACAATCCATGGATTTGGGGAGTACAGTGATTCACAAGTAGTGGAGCACTCTTCCTGAGGGATTTTGGGCAAGAGCGAGTCTATAGAGCATTAGAAGTGGCACCAGGGAAACGGGGCATGATTGCCCAGCAGGTCCTATTTTCTAGGGCAAGGTAAGCTAGATAAAGCTGAGTTGGAGGATTGTGATTGGCGTTAGGTTTCCTTGACAGATAAGAGGCTCCTGTAAGTACAAGCTGACTTAGATTTAGATTTGTCACATGGGCCAGGCCCCTGAGACGGCCTCCATTTTGTGGGTCCTGATATATAAATTAACCTTATCATTGTTATGTGATGATTAAATGGAATACGTACATATGTATATAAAGCACATTAGAGTTCCTGGCATTAGGTTTAGGTATAGTAAATGGTGGTGGTGGTTGTTGAAATGAGAAGCTGAAAGGAAATAAAGGCTATAGCCAGAAGAAGTCTTGTGAAAGAGAGCAAATACAGACAGGCATTGGTGCAGAAGTATAGAATCTTTTGTATCTTTGACTCTTGTAATCCAGAGAGTAATTGCCATTCATCACTTTCAGTGATGAAGGGAAATCAACAATCTGCCTTCTCACCTTTCTTTGTGACTCATTTATAAAGTTTTGCTCTTTCTCACAGAAAGGCCCAGGGGAATGAAGAGGGAGCTGAACTTTACCTAGTTACCCTCTGACTATAGCTGTGGGTGATAGTTATGTTATGGACCCCAAATATCCCTGCCTGACAGAATGAGCCTTATTATAGCCAACATCGTAACTATTTACAGAAAGGAATGCCAAACAGAGAGACCAGAACTGGTTCTAAATAAAGTTTATTTTGACAGAACCTAAAAACAGTATTCATTTTAAGAATTTTCTTTAATTTTGTAGAATGGACCAAAGGCATAGGTAACCACCTAGACCAGAATGGTCTGTGAGTCATCTGCTTTGGAATCACCTGAGGGGAGGGTGATTTTGAAAGTAGATTTCTGGGGTCCTCCCAACTCATCTATTGAATCAGATTCTCTATTGATGAGACTCAGGAATCTGAAATTATAGCAAGTTTCCCTGGTGTTAATTAAGCTGGCTAAGCTTGAGAATCACTGAAATGCCACCATCAAAGATTTTTCAGTTTTAGGCTTGGGCCCTTTTTAAAATGTAAATATTTCCAGAAAAGATAATACATTAAGATGTGAATGTAATGAGGGTAAGTTAATTTGTATCCAGCTATCCAACATCACAACTCACAGAAAACATGAGTGGAATGTGAAGAGAATGGATGATCAGCAAGGCACTGGCACCTGGTAGAGGCATCACAAGGGGAACAAGGGGAAGAGAGCACTGCTTTTATAATTTTTCCACAAATCTATTCTGCCTCTAAGTACAGTCATCTCTCTTTATCCATGTGAGCTTGGTTCCAGGACCCTACTCAGATAGTAAAATCCATGGATGCTCAAGTCCCTTAATATAAAATGGTGTAGTATTTACATTTAACCTACTCACATCCTCCTATGTGCATTAAATCATCTCTAGATTACTTACAATACCTAATACAGTCATGTATGCTTAACATGTTCTGAGATGTATGCTGAACATGTTAGGATATGTTCTGAGAAATTAATTATTAGGCAATTTTGTCATCATGCTAACATCATAGAGTGTACTTACACAAATCTAAATGGTATAGCCTACTACTATAATTATAAGTGCTATACTTTTACACAACTGGTAGGCTTGTTTACATCAGCATCGCCATAAACATGAGAGTAATACGTTGTGCTATGATGTTACAACAGCTATGACACTACTGGGAATTGGGAAATTTTTAGCTCCATTATAATCTTATGGGACCATTGTCGTATATGTGGTCTATAATTGACCAAAATGTTATGAGACACATGACTGTACAATGTAAGTGCTATGTAAATATTTGTTATACTATATTGTTTAGTATTGAATAATGACCAGAAAGTCTGTACATGTTCAGTACAGATGCAGCCATCATAGGCCTAACTTGATGCTACACTTCACCAACAACATAACATGATTTTTTTGGAATATTTTTGATCTAAAGTTGGTTGAATCCACAGATGAAGAACCTGTGGATACAGAGGGGCAACTTCAATACATGAGCCTTAAGTGGAAGCTCTTAGATACGTAGTGTCATTCAATCAGAAGTTGCACTTGAGTTTGGGCCATGCCTATCTGACAGGGAGCATGTTACTGAGGATGATTTCGATCTTTGCTGTGTGTATAAAAGAAGTTCTTTCTAGGTATAGCTGATCTAGCTCATGCTTGGTTATGTGAGCTGGAAGGTGGAGTGGGAACCTTTATGCTCTCCTTTACGGGCATTTCCCAGGGGGTGGGGGCAGGCATCCACTATGCACAGCTCAAAACTCTTTCTTCCCTGGACTAAATGGTGACCATTATTGAAAAATCCCAAACCCTATTACTGCCTCTGCCTTTCCTAATGTTGAAGGTTTTTTGTTTTTGTTTTTATTTTTGTTTTTGTTTTTGTTTTTTAAATCATTAGGGTTGTGGGGAGCAAGCTTCCTTTCTTTTAAAATGCTATCAAGCCAAGCCTGGTGGGCAGCTCTGGATGAATATCAGGATTTTCAAATTGACTCTTCAGGTGTGTAGAAAGAACATAATTACATATCTAATTTTAATTTGCATCCCATGGTCAGGCATGTTGTGTTAAAGCACTTGTTAATGTTTAAAGAAGAGAAGCTGATTATATTGATCCTTCTTGTATAAATTGGCCAAGGTGATCAATTTTGGGTTGTAAACTTTTGATGTTTAAATGCATTACCTTAATATCATTAAGCACAGTCAATTGTCAATCCCATGAACCCATAGTGTACAGTCTGAATTTAAAATTCATTTCCAGAATGGTGACATGAGGAAGGAAGTTTAGCAATTTCCATGCAAGGTAGGCCTGCTATTCTCTTATAGGCTATTTCCTGTGTGTGCTACTGAAATAGGCAATCATGGGGTCATTGGCATAGTCATAGATTGCCTTGCTGAGAATTTACCCTTCCTTCTTCATCCCATCTTGACTGCAATCACGAGAGAATTAGAAGATTTATATTAAGTTAGTGTTCAGGCAGTTATTGTACAAGTAGGAAAGGATTAATAGTGGCATCTGTTATTGTAAATCAACAAGAGATAAACACAAATTTTGTCAGCATGAAGCTACTGAGATACTGAGACAAAGGGCACAATAATGGCTCAGGAGATGATTCATGGACACAGGGTTGTTTTGACATGATGGCATCAAAATCACCATGAAATCATTCCTTCCAAAGAACTTTCTCTGCCCTTTGCCCATGCAATAGATCCCCTCTATAAGGAAAGAACCTGATTAAATGCTGTATCAGTTAGGATTAAGTATGGTTGTGAGTGATAAGAAATCCTAATCAACAGTGTCTTAAACGCACAAGATTTAATCCTCTCACATGAGAAATCTAGAGGTTGACCATCCAGGGCAAGGTTGGAAGTTCCATGAAGTTACTGGGATATAGGCTCCTTCCAGCTTTTAGATCCATCATCTCCAGGTTGTATCACTCATGCTTATGACCTATGATTATTGCTTAAACTCTGGATATCCTGTCACCTTTCAGGTAGTAGGAAGGAAAAAAAGGGGAAAAGTGCATTATTTTTTCGTAAGGACACTTTCCAGAAGTCACACACGAAACTTTCCCTTGTACACCAGTGGCCAGAACCTAGCCATCTGACCATACTGAGGCACAAGGGAGATTGGGAAATATAGTATTAAGCATGCATTCTGCTAAAACTCAGAATTCAAATGGAGAGAATAGATATTGAAAGCTGACTGGCTGTGTCTGTCCTGAGGTGGTGTGTATGTTGGAGATGGGGAGAGACTAACTGAGTAAAGCATTTTTCTTTTTCCCCTGCCATCGTGGGAAATTGGCTAAGGTAATCAACAATTTCATGTATCAACAACTCTCTATTTCTTCATATCGCAACCAATCTAAAATGTTTACAGTAACCTAAAGAAAATAGAAAAAACATCCAGAAAGGTCCAAGAGAAGGAGAGGGAGCATATATAACATCAGCATTTCTCCCCCAAATGATTTCAAAGCATTTCATTTCACTTGCTTATTTTAGATAGCATAGTCTGGGCATCAGCTCTGTCTCGTTTTTACTCTGGTAAGCTAAAAATGTGATTTTTTTTTTGCAGTGCATTTGTAACTCTCATTAAAGCACACCAGCTGAGCTATTAATACTTTTAAAGAAAAATAACTTACCCATGATTTGGATACTCTAGAAGGCAGCTATCTACCTATCTTCCTATTGTACTTACCATTCCAGATGTCCTGGTAGTCCATGAGAAGTCTCATGGAAACTCGAAGCCTCATGGTATCCCTAAACTATGTACCTTGGTTTACAGACCCAGTTCAGGGTCATTGGGGTCCCCTGAAATTAAACATTGTCCTTTTCTTAGGAATTCTTTATTAGTAACTGAGAATTCTCATTTGTTTGGGAAGGTTTACTAAACACATCTTCAGAAATGAAGAAATCTCTAATAAGGCTGTTTCTCAACCTGTGGATTAGCCATGCTTAATGATTCATCCCAGACAGGCTTCACACAACTTTCTATTATATACTTCTTGACTTTCTCTTTGCCCATTTATGTGTGCTGAGGGAATGCAAATTTAAGTTTAACAGGAGCCTAAGCAAAATCTAATTGAGAAGGTAACTTTCCTGTAAATAATATACAAGGTAAAATAGAAATGATTTAAAAATTATCAGTGTCACATTCATTGATGTGGATAATCAAGAAATGGCTACACGGTAAAGCCTCATTATTTTGGTCCATAGTAATTCATAATTTGGGATTAAATTTCTGCCCGGTTCCAATTCAAATTACCATTGCACTATCTATGAATGAATGGTTAGCTAAGCAAAGTAATAGTGTAAACAAGATTGCATAGGGGTATGTTTCACCTCAGAGGGATCAATCTCTTTTTAAGAGCTTTGATACATTAATTATTTGCATGCAAATGACTGTTGCTCATTACAAATAAGTCTTATCTAGTCATTAAAACTCATAACAGGACTTCACTTGGAAACATTTTGTTACCAGTTAGTTTGTTACAATATATTATGAAAAATAATAAAACTGCATCTAATTTTAAAAAAAAATATATAACTTAGACCCTTCCCAAATGGGGATGAACCATCCCTATATTTGGCCTATATCACTGAGCTTTCCCTGTATGTGTAGAGATATAATTAACAAGCCATAGGCTGAAACTAACCCATTTATAGATTATATTGATGTCACTATTTCTACAAATGGGCCAACTAGCCCTGCCTACATAAGGAAAACATTTAGGATCATTTAAAACTACCTGAAATATTTATCAACTCTGAACAAGCTCAAGGAAGGCACTGGTAGGACAGTTAGGCTTTGATTCTGGTCCAACATCAAGTCACAGCCAATGATCTTAAAAGTACTAGAATCACACTGAAAGTTTTCCTTTGTTTTTGTTGACCTGATCAGCCCAGTCACAAATCAGAACAAAATATTATTTATAATACATTTATAATACATCAGTGGCTTTTTGGTAAAGTAGATCATGTAGTCCAACTAGTTGATTTGTTATTAAAATCTTAAGACTTAGTCCCCTTGGTTTAGCAAATAGGTTTACTGGGAAAGCAGTATTTTATTTTAGTTAACAGCACAAGACAACATTGTTCAGACCCCATTTTTCTGCTTTTACCTTAAGAATTCTATTAGTCAGTCTCCTCACTTGTAAAATAAGGAATATATTTCCTACCTTAAAAAGTAAGGGCTTAGCACAGTACCTGGGAAATATTATTATAGCTGTCATTAATGTTAGTGATAATATTTACTGAATTTATGTTGCCAGGTAACAGAACTGAATAACTTTAAAGGAGGCAGACAGTCCCATTAGTTGTTAATTTTAACAGGCTTAGCCAATGAGGTTCCTCATTCATTGGCCTTTAACTATTGCATAGTGTTTAAACCTCAATTAACTTTTTTATTCATTGACACTACTTGAAAACCCATTATGAACTGTGTGTGAGTGTAATTGAAAAGGTCACTGTGGGACCAATAGTACCTTCCAAAATAAGCACATGTGAAGTTTGTCCTCTGATTAGTGAGCGTGGACACTATCCAAATGCCTGCCACCTAGACTCTCCATATGCCACGACATACTGTATACATGTAAGAAATTCCCAAGCTTACTCCATTTCAGTGATTTTGAAGACATACTTATAGATTGATTGCCAAACAGAAAAGCTACATACAGTATCAGCTGAATGGAACAAAACAGCGAAATGAGTAAAAGTCTGTCTAGAGTCAGTCAGCAAAGCACATTCTTTGTGATCTTTGATTGAATGGCAAACCTTTCAAAAAGCAGCGTTTATGCCTCCTCAGCATCTTAATCTAACAACACCGAACGAACTATTCATCAATTTATGCCTTCAGAGGTATTTATCATTACATTACCTACTGGACCAAACCCAGGTGAATGTGAGGGATTAAAAGAATGAGATCAGTCCTTTCTCAGACTCTAGACATACAAATTAAGATGTAGAATTTATCAGATGAGAAGAGTGAAACTGGAAGCTGCACTAACTGGTGTGTATCCTATGAGGAGTTAGATATGTCACAAGTGATTTGATGAAAATAATAAAGTACTGATAGTTGGGTATGATTTAATTTTTTTAAGTAAAATCAAAGTAATCCTAATGATGTCATTTTCATTTAGTACTTACATGCCATTAATGCTTTCTTGAATGGCAGCTAAAGGGGTGGAGCAGGGTTACACACAGAAAACGGGATATTACCCATAACTCTGGGCATATTTAAAGATAAGTCACTAGAAGTCAACATCCTTTATCTTGTATGTTGCAACTGGGAAAAGAAAGGTGGTTAACTATTGTCTCAGTGTACTCTAAGGCACCTGCTGCCACTAGGCTTTGTCTTGCTTAGAGCTCCTCATTTCATTGTGTTTTCTCACTCTCTCATAGGCACTTCTAACTCCTTCAGGTCTAGATACCCAATATCTGGACTTTATTCTTAGGGCTTATTTATTACAAAGCAGAGCATAACAATACCATTCATTATTTTTTATTCCTCTTTTCTGTGTAGGGCCATGTGTTTTTGGAATGCCCACAGACCCACAATGGGATGTATAGATGAATTCATATTAGTTCGACAACTTATATCATGTTGATGTTCAGGAAAATTTTGGACAAAAATTATAAAAATTATCTTAAGTAAATGGTACACATGTAGAATGACAGTTCCACCCATCCCCCAAGTCACATTATCACTGTATAATAATATCTACATGTAGAAGTATTGTTTTTCCAATTATAAGATGGGTTAGATAATACTGACCTCCCTTTTCATTGATGGATTTTGAGGGCTATTAAATTAGCACTTTTTAAAGGGAGTCAATAAGTGCTAAGCAGTAGTATAAACAATTTTTACTTAAAACAATGAATAATGGAATCTATGCTTCATTTATCATTTCTGGTGCTACATATATATCAGAGGAAGCTGGTCATTTTTTTTTCAGCTTTCATGACAAATGTGCAATTCAGAAATAATTTTTAGGGGTTTTTATGCCTTTCTACTAAATCCCTCATTGACCATTACGATGGGTGCCTGCTTGTTGGTTTTCTGTTTGCTCCTCAGCAATCTGTTGGGAAGTAATGGTAAATAAAAGAGTACTCTGATGAAACAGTGTAGGCCTGAGATTGAGACTGGAGGTTAGGGTGGAAGAGATAAAGGAATGCATGTTCTGGGTTCAGTCTGGAAATATAATTAGTAAGCCTGCAGTGAGAACTTCTAGGTCTAAATAAACTCTGACTTGATATTTGTTCCACTTTTCAGAATATACATATAGTCTTCCATCTATGCATGCCTAAGGCTCTGGTACCTGTGCAATAATCACAAACTAGTTTTCTATTGTTTCTACTAGGTAGACCATCCAATCAAGAAAGATGCTGTGTTCCTCATGCTTCAATGTTATGACTCATTGGTTGCACTGCAGAATAACAAAGCACTCTTAAATGAAGGAATAAATCAGCATTACAAATTCCTTTTCAAAATATTTTGGCCCACACGGTTTGGATGGGATCTGTACATATTAATGTTACTCCCACATCCTTAAAAATATTCAATATTGAGATATAAAATAATACTTATAAAATATTAATAAATCATAAAGAACAGTGATACAATAAACTGGTGCTTATACTGCTCACACAATTTAAAATATAAAATATGACCATCAACTTCAATCTCCTGAATGCCCTTCTCCGAACCTATTCCTTAGAGGATAAACCACATGTTTATCAATCCCTTGAATTTTTCATAGTTTTGTCACCTCTATTTATATCACTATATAATATCTTGTTTCATTTTATATATTTTTGAACTTAATTTTTAAAAAGGAAGAATATGTTTTCTTCTACCACTTGTTTTTTTCATGAAATATTCTGAGAATCATCCATGTAGTTGTATGAAGCTGTACTTCACTAATTTTCAAACATATAACACAACTTGTCAATTTATTCCACTTTGATGGACTTTTGATTTGTTCCAGTTTGGGGCTACTAAGCACAACAGTACTATTGACATTCTTGTCCACATCTTTAGCTGTGTGTGTTTTACCCATTTCACCATCGTGTTGTTTCTGTTTGCCTTATTGATGTGTAGGATACATACAAATGTGTGTTTTTTTGTGTGTGTAATCTAGATACTAATCCTCTGTTCATATGTGTTGCAAATGTCTTCTCCCAGATTATGGATTCTCTTTACTATCTTTAGGTTGACTTTTGATGAATAGAAGTCTTTTCTTGGTTTTAATGAAGTTGAATTTCAACAATCTTTTCTCTATGGTTTGTACATTCCATATTTTCTTTAAATATTATTTTCTTACCCTGAAGGAATAAAAAAACTTCTCTTAAAAGTCCATTCGAAGATAGATTTTTTGACCTTTATGTTTAAGTCTTTAGTCAACCTGAAAAGGATTTTGTGTATATGGTATAAGATAGGAATCTATTTTTGTTATATATTGCTGTATAACAAACCATGCTGAAACTTAATCAGTTAATACAACAATATGTTATTATCTCCCATGGTTCTGGGAATTGAGTTTCATCTGGGTTGTTCTCACATAGGGTTCCTCTGATAGTTACTGTCAGATGGTAGCTGAGTCTAGAGTAAACTGAAGGCTTTTTCATTCATATCTCGGATGCCTGCACTGGTCTCACATCCTCTCTTCATACGGTCTCTCCAGGTGGCTGGCTTGACTGCTTCACAGAATGACAATCTCAGACTAGTTAATCTTAGATGTGGGCTAGCTTCCCCCAGGGCAAGTATTCCAAGAGTCAAGAAGTGGAGACTGCCATTTTGTAAAGGCTCAAGACCAGAAACTGGAACTTATACTATTCTTTTGTTATAGTTTATTGTTCAGAAAAGTCTCACAGCCCACCCAATTTCAATGAAAGGAGAAATAGACCCTACCTCTGGATGAGGGGGAGTTGCAAAGAATTTGAGACCATTTTTAAATGGCCACAGGATCCAAATTTATTTTTTCCCTATAGATAACCAATTAACCCACGAAAATCTGCGTGCGGTCACTATGAACAAAAGACCACTTTATTTATTTATTTTTCATTTAAAAAAAATTATTGAAAAAAATGATTTTAATTAATTTTTCCCTGGCTATCTCCTCACTCCCATCTCCCCCTTACCCTCTGGTAATCACTATTCTATAGTCCATGTCCATGAGTCTCTGTTCGTTTGCAAAAGACCACTTTAAACTTAATTTTCAGAGGAGATTTTTGTCCCCTGCATCCAACACCCAGTTTTGAGATAGGTGATTTTCTTAAGAATCCCTTAGTGTGTGAGCAGGAGTACCTGTATTTCCAGTTCACCTTTGTACTGGGGACATGGCTTTTTGGAATCCTAGTTTTATACAAGAATAGGGATCTGATAGTAGATTTCCTACCTGATCAGCTCTGGTCTTTATCCCTGGTCCCCCGTACCCCACAAGGTCATAAAAAATGAAAGCTCAAATTCAGTTTTGTTAATGCCCTCTGAACAAAAGCGAGCTTATTTCTCTGGGTTCCAGTTCTTGTTTTGTTTTTTGTTTACCTCCTCTGCATATTTCTTGACAATTTACTTATGATTAACTATGCGAGCTGCGCACGCGTGCACACACACACACACACAAACAGCATTGTTGAGCAAAATCAGAAATTAATGAATGCTAGTGTTATGGCAATGAAAAGGGCTGGAGGAGATGAGAGAATAACCTTGGAAGCTATGCTTCAGGAGTGCAGAATTTAGAAGCTGTCATTGCTTTCTTAATCAGTGCAATATGCTGATTTGTTTTGTTTTTGCATTGTTATTGTTAGAGAATATGAGATTTCTGTAGCTTATCCCAGGAAGACAGGAAATAGAACACACTCGTCCAATCTCAGTAGATAGTGAACCATAAGTGAATCATGACTATTTCATTGAATTTACAAAAAATATTTTTCTAACAAGGTAGTACTTTCATTGAGTAGTGTTTCTTAAACTGCATTTCTTTTTCAATTATTATTTCCAGGTAGATGTGAAAATCTAAAGCTGGAGAAAAGATAAATAGATAAGAATTTGTGGCAATTTGAAATGGTGGTATTTTGCATTATATTTTTTGTTCTGTGTGTTTTACTTGGAGACATTTTTATGTGTCTTAAAAAGAAAACCATTAAATTGTATACTTCAAGGAAAGTTTTATTAGCAAGTAAGTTTTTAAAATAAAACACTAGGCCTTTTCACATGCCTGAACCTAAGATGAGGTGATATAATGTAGCATTTGCTAAGGTCTGAGTGTTTGTGTCTCTCAAAATTCATAGGTTGAAATTCTAACACCCAAGCTGATGATATTAGGAGGTGGGGCCTTTAGGAGGTGATTGGTACCCATTAAAAGAAGCCTCAGGAACTCTTTTGACCCTTTCCCCATGTGAGAATAGAGAGGAAGCACAATCTGTGAACCAGAAAGCAGGCTCTCACCAGGCATCAAATCTGCCAGCACCTTGATCTTGGACTTCTCAGCTTCTAAAACTGTGAGAAATAAATTTCTGATATTTATAAGCCACTCAGTCTCTGGTATTTTGTTAGAGAAGCCTGAACGGACTAAGAAAGTAGTCAAGAACAAGCTCTCTGATATTACTTTCCAGCTCCACCTTTTCCTAGATAATTTTTGTCAAGTCACTTAGTCCCTCAACCTTACTTTCCTCATCTGTAAACATAGATAAATGAATGTTACATGAGATAATACATGTCAAGTGTAAACTTAGCCTTGACATTTATTTGCCTGGCACTTAAACACATAAATGTTAATTGTTGTTGCTCTTATAATAATTATTAATATGAAATGACCCCCAAGAATGACGGTATAAGATCAGGAATATTTGTTATATTCACTACTTTATGATTAATAGAAAGAAAATCTGCATATTTTACATATTAAGGTGACAAATTGACCTAAATTAAAATTATTGCACCAATATGGCTGTGGCAAATTTCCTGCATCTTTCAATAAGGACCACAATAAGTTCTTTACCTCACAAAGGGAAATAATTTATCCTATGAATAGTGTTTGTAAACAGGAAGTTTCAATTAACCTAGCTTTTCTTTCAGCCATTACTGTATTTCAGCTAAGATTGAACAGCAATGTCTACCACAGCAAAGCAAGGCAATAGGGATTAAGAAGAGTCTAATACTTTTAAGATTGTTGTATTTTTTTTACTTGATCATGAAAGTGTTGATTGAGCTAACTTCTTCAGTGGGCAGTTGCACTTACAGTTTTATTTGTTAACGATCACCAGTGGCCTCCACTATTTGTTTGTTTGTTTGTTTGTTTGTTTGTTTGTTTGTTTGTTTGACAGGGATGATAAGAGGATGAGAGAGAGAGTTTCTACTTCCTAAAATTAGGGAAGGGTGGGAATTTTATTTTTTTTAATTACAGTTGACATTCTATATTATTTTATATTAGTTTCAGGTATACAGTGTAGTGGTTAGACATTTATATAATTTACAAAGTGATCCCCTGATTAGTCTTTTTTTTTTTTTCCAAAACAAGTGAACATTTATGCTATGATAAAGGTAGCATTTAAGTCATTGGGAAAATGAACTAATCAATAATGTTATTGGGATGATTGGGAAGCCATTGAGAAAATATTAGATCTATACCTCACACCTATACCTAAATAAATTCCAGACGGATGAAAGATAAGTCTTGTACCCACTTAGCACTATAAAAAATTATTGCAGTATTATTGACTATATTCCCTATGGTGTACTTCACACCCCATGACTATATTCTAACTGCTAATTTGTACTTCTTAATCCCTTCTCCTTTTTCACCCAGCCCAACAACTCCTCTCCTATCTGGCAACCGTCAAAATGTTCTCTGTAACTATGAGCTTGTTTCTGCTTTTTCTGGGGGGCGGGGGATTTTACATGTAAGTGAAATCACATGGTATTTGTCTTTCTCTGTCTGACTTATTTCACTGAGCATAATACCCCCTAGGTCCATCCATGTTGTTGCAAATGTTAAGATTTATTTTTCTTTTTTATGGACTCGCCTCCACAATTTAGTTGTAATGGTTAAACAATTACCTTTTGCATTTGAACTGGAAAAAGAAGAAAGTCATTTAATTTCTAGTAATTTTTTTTCTCATTATATAAAAGCCCTTTCTTCTTGGTAACATAAAAACAGATAAAAAACAGTGATTTGGTACACAATAACTCATTTTGCTTCTTAAAAGATAAACTATAAATCCCAAATGGCCTCATAGCATACAAGCATTGGGCCTAAAAGAGTATATTTTCAATATTTTTAAGAACAAAGAAAAGAGGTCTTGGTAAGAGTTAAGGGAGCTCTTTGTCCTCTTCCAATGTGTTATTTGTGATAACATAGTTGACCAGAGCAATGCAAATCTATCAGATGATTTAGTCATCTTCCTCTTATCTCCCTCCACCTTTCCAGACTTGTACATTTACCCCCATACTTGATCTCCCTACTATATTCTTAAAAATGACTTGTTGTCATGACAGAGTTAGGTGAATAATTGTGTCTCTCTGGATGAAAGAGAAAGAAAAACATATGATACAGATTAGTCTTGTTCTCTGGTTTGACTCCCAGCTGCTCCTGAGCAGTTCATAGAGAACTAACATGCATTTGATTAGAGAAATCTGGGGTATTGGGAAGGTCACACAATTTCTGGCAGCTTCTTTACAAACTAAAACCAAGTAATTTATTCATGATGGTATCTATTTCAGTGGTGGAGAGACAGAGTAAAAGAAAACATTGTCTGAACAGTGATTTGGAAAACAGAAATTCTTGGGCTTTGCTCCCAACCTTAATGTCAACTACCTCTACAGCCTGGGTGCTTGTTCCAGTACTCCAAAGATTAATTAGCTTTTTGAATGCTTTGAAAGTGAAAATGTGCTAAATAAACATGGCAGATTGAAGTCACCAGAAGAAAAGAGACCTGAATTGGGAGAGGATGGTGAAGAACAGTTATAGATGATAGATTATTGAATGTTGGTTCATTCTTACTTAGTAACAATAAAAAGAAAATACCCTTAAAGGGTATATTGCCTTATATACATTGAAGGAGGGGGGAAAATAAGGTTAAAAAGCTAGTAGAATATTGTGCTTCATAATCAGTGACTAGAGGTGGGAGGCTGAGTAAGGACAAGGGTGAACCATATAATAATGTAGAGCAAGGCTCTGTGGCTAGAAAAATAAAGCTAATCCTTCAAGAAAGGAAATAAGACACTGATTTTAGGAGGCACAGAAAGCAAGAGACAAGACTGGGTAATTAGATGAACTTGTCCCAGAAGAAATAAGTTAGGAGGAAGGGGAGGTAGGTGATATTAATGTTGTAGGCAGATGGACATTGTAATACCAAACCAAGGTTGCTGATCCAAAACACACGAACAGACATGATGTAGTCAAAATTGCAGGGAATGATCAAATATGAGATAGAAATTTTACAGCTGTAAAATAATAAGCTAGTAATAAATTATTGCTTATCAGGTTGAAAAGGATAAGGACACAGTAAAATGCTGAGGAGGTAGACGGTGAGAGGAAATAATGTGGTCCAAAATGCAGTTTCAGTCGAATATTAGAATGTGAAAAAAAAGAGAAATTGAACAATAACATGAAGAAAGGTACTGAAAATTAGATGATACTGAGTGAAGTTGAGGGATGAGGACATTATAGGAAGAGATTTGTGGTGTAATAAGATTGAGTATGGGTCTTAGATATGCCTGCCGTCTAGGCTTTCAATAAAGAAAGAGTTCAGAAGCAGGACTAGAATTATTTACATATATGGTTGGCTCATTGAACCCCAGTATCTACTCCCCAAATTACCTTAGATGCCCAGATTGCATTTGCTTCTGCAGAAATGAATGTTCATACCTGCTCGGAACATCCTGCTGTCATATTAGCCCATCCCCTAAGGAAATAACAATCACAGCTTGCATACCCAATTAAGAGGTTCAAATTCCACTATTCTCCATTATTTCCTTTCAGGGCAGTAATTCCATCCAGCAAGTTTCTAGTACTGTCATCATTTCAGTCCTTTGGGAAAATCCACCTCATTGACATCCATCAATTAACTGAAGCTTTACATTTTGACTGGAATTTCAAAGTTAAAATCTTGTTATGAACTTTTCCCTTCTTAATTTGTATTTTACACAAATTTGGATCCAAAAATGCTTAAAGAGCATTTCTTAAAACCCAGATTACAAAATTATTGGTGATTTAGCTAGTTACCTCTTCTGAATTGGCTAGATAGAAGCCATAAACCTTAATTACATAATAAAGTTTCCTTCTAAATATCGAAATCCCTAAAAGAACAATCATTTGTAGTATCCAGACCAAGATTTTGTGTGCAAGATCACCAAGTACCCCACATGGGTTTTAGACACAGGCTGTTATTGACTGCTTCGTGGCTGCATTGCCAGCTCAGCTTCACTGAGTTAATTTTCTGCCTTATGTTACCCGAGCTAATTGATTCACAAAAGATTGAGGGGGCTTTGGTTTGGAATAAAGTTACTCTTTGAGTGTTCTTCAAGTGTTTAATCTTAAACAAGGACAGTGTCCCCACCCATAAATTGCCCCAAGTAGGCACTTGAGATTGACCCATCTATTTATTAAAACAACTTACTTGATATGTTGCTTATTACTATTCCCAATAACTTCTTCAATATAAAAGTTAATAAATGCTCATTGCAGAAAATCAAATATATGGAAAACTACAAAAAGAAAAGCAGAGTCAAAGTACCTAGATAGACATTTCTCCAAAGAAGACATACAAATGGCTGGCAAACATATGAAAAGATGTTCAATATTACACTAATCATCAGGGAAATATAAATCAAACTATAGTGAGATATCACCACATACCCATTAGGATGGCCACTATAAAAAAAAAAAAAGAAAAGAAAAGAAAGAAATAACAAGTGTTAGTAGAGATGTGGAGAAATTCGAACCCTTGTGTACTGTCAGTATAAAATGTAAAATGGTGCAGTGCTATGGAAAACATGGAAGTCCTCCCCCCTCAAAATTAAAAATAGAATTACCATATGATCCATCAATCCCATTTCTGGATTTCAAAGAGGTATTTGCACTCCCATGTTCGTTGCAGCATCATTCACAATAGCCAAGAAGTGGAAGCAACCCAAATATCTGTCAGTACATGAATGAATAAAGGAAATGTGGTATATAAATACAATAGAATATTACTCAGCTTTGAACAAGAAAGTCTTGCCATGTGCTACAATATGGATGAAACTGAAGGACACTATCCTAAGTGAGATAACCCAATAACAAAAAGACAAATACTGTATGATTTCACTTATGCAAAACATTTAAAGTAGTCATGCATGTAGAAACAGAAAATAAAGTGGTGGTTACCAGGGGCTGGGAAGAGAAGAAAGGGGGCTTTGTTACTCAGTGGGTATAGAGGTTTAGTTTTCCAAGGTGTAAATGTTCTCAAATCTGTTGCACAACAATGGGAATATAGTTGGCGCTACTGAACTGTACACTCAAAAATGGTTAAGATGGTAAATTTTCTGTTTTTTAAACACAATTAAAACTTTTAAAAGAAGAACGAAGAAGGAGGAAGAAGCTCTAAAAGCACTTGTGTGTTGGTGCTTATGGACTTGCTGAGCCTGGAACATTACCATGATGTGAATGAGCCTGGGCTATGGGGGATACAAGACCACATAACAGCACAGTTAACCAGCCACCAGCCAACCCAGCAGCCAGTCACAGACACATGCATGAACCACAGCAGAGATCAGTTAGCTGAGTCTGCAGAAGCACCCAGCTGAAAACAGCCCAAATTGTTGGCCTGCATATTTTTGAGCTAAATAAATGGTTGTTGTTTGGGGAAAAAATAAAACAAATGACTCAAAATTCTTCCACTTAGAGGGAACCAATCATGAATTTATATAAGTTGTATGTATGTGTTTATGCACATAATAATATTCTATCAAGTGTTTGCACCTTTATTTCTTTAATCCCAATGCCTCATTGTGGGGGCATTTAGCTTGTTTTCAATATTGTGATTTTGAAAATAGCACTGAGGTGAGCACTTTTTGGATATATTTTGTGTGCAACCATGATTATTTTCTTAGGATGAATTCTTAGACATTGGATATCTGGGCGAGAGCTATGTAAGTTAAATTACTCAAGTGTCTTAAAAGCATTAACTGAACATTTTTTAAAATGGAGGTGGATTTTCTTTTCACATCCGATCACTAAGTTACAACACTTTAAAAATCTAGCGTTGTCTAACTGTAAAAATCATTTAATTAACTACTTTGGGTGAGCAACTCGAGAAAGAAATCTATAGGCAATGAAAACAGATATTAGCTGGGAAATTCTTATTACAGATGAGAGACACACAAACGCAACCCAAATAGAAAAAAAAAATGTTATTTCCTTTTCGATGTCTGCCTGGTCTACAAAATGTACCAGATTTTTCAGTGCCTGCAGTAAAATGCAGCACACATTTGAGTGAGAAACCAGACACTAAGAGCTTTATATGTTAATAATACTGAGATCCACTAAATTGTTTGTGCATAAATGCCCCCAAAACATTTGGTTTAATCCACACCCTTGAAGAAATAATATTAGGGTCTATTTGTTGTTCATCTTCATCTATTTTAAATGCCAGCTAACCTGTGAATGGTGCATATCAGAGGGCCATTCAGCTGAAGACTATCATTAAAATGACATGAATCAACATTTTTTTAATTAAGTAAGGTTTCATCCTATGTAAATATTTTGGAACTCAAGCAAAAAGAAATCCTTTTCAACTAAGGAGTAGATAGATGTCTAGTCCCTCTTACATCCTTCAATGCAAGTATGACCTGCTTCTTACATATGCCTGTGCATGGGAAAAACAAAAAATGACTTCCTTAGGCACACTAGAGTGCTTAGCTTGTGTGCAACATGATGAGTATAGACTAGTATATCTGGATAAAGTTCATTAATGGGTGACTTTCTAGGAGACTAATATTTTAGGGGCATTCCTATAAGCATAGAAGGTTTAGTTCCCATCAATAACATGTTTAGTAGAGTTTCAATAATTCTTGGCAATTCTGTGCACATATTCCTTTGAGAATTAGTAGGACTTTGAATTATTATACAGGCAAACAACAACTAGGTCGATCTCTAGGCCTCAGATCTTACAAAGGGTTGCTTAGGAAGTAGCTATTTCTATCAAGTTAGAGAAGCTTGGAAGTGAATGACACCATCCTTCCACACAAGCGTCCTTTCGAATTCCTAGAGTATGTATGTGTGTTGGAGGAGGGTCAGTATATGCAACTAGGAGAGAATCTCCAATGTTATAACAATTGGGGGAAACAGTCACACTGAACCCCAAGAAAACTGTCTCCACTGCTGTTCCCTGAACTTCACACACAAAGCGAATGATGAGAATGAATCATCCGAAGTTCTAACAATAGGGTCAAGTCAGTGTAAAATTAAGTGTTGAGGGCAAATTTAAAGATGCTGTTTTCAACAGGACAAGTAGTAACAAGTGTTAGAGAGGATGTGGAGGAAAAGGAATCTTCATACACTGCTGATGGGACTGCAAATTGGTACAACCACTATGGAAAACAATATAGTGGTTTCTTGAAAAACTAAGAATTGATCTACCATGTGGTCCAGTAATCCTACTGCATATTTACCCAAAAGACTTGAAAATATTTATCTGAAAAGATATTTGCACATTGATGTTCATAGCAGCATTATTCACAGTGGCCAAGACATGGAAGTGTCCTACAATATATGATTGGATAAAGAAGATGTGGTACATATATACAATGAAATATTACTCAGCTATAAAAAGAGATGAAATATTGCCATTTGTGACAACATGGATAGATCTTGAGATAATCATGCTAAGTTAAATAAGCCAAACAGGAAAAGCTGAAAAATACATGATATCACTTAGATGTGGGCTATAAATCTAAAAGCAACAAACAAACATGACAGAGACTCATGGACAGTGGACTCATGGTTACCAGAGTGTGGGGGGAAGGGGAAGGACATAGGGGTAAAAGAGGTCAAATACGTGGTGACAGAAATCTAACTGTGGGCGGTGAACATGCAATGCAATACACACACACACGCACATATACACGCACACATACACACACTCACATACACACATATATATATGTATATATACATATATACTGTTGAATTATACACTTGAAACTTATTGGATTATGTTAATGTCATCATAATAAATTGAAATAAAATGCTGTCATTATATCTTGGAAATTGTTAAAATAATTTTATTTCTTTTGGTAGTGGCCATTGGAGACTAGAACCTGCCTACCCCCAAAACCTCTCACCTTGAAATGCAAACAAAGGCTTGTTGATATAACACTATGAAGAGTGGTTTGACTCTTGAGAGAGTAGGAGTATTTATTTTTTCTCTTCTGTTCATAGTGTATTGCATGACTTTTGCAGATAGAACTGATGAAAGCAATGGTTCAAATCCCTATTTGGCCTGGCCCTGACACACAAAAACCCTCTTACTAGCAATAAGTTCAAGAAACATGATTTCCTCCCACTTTAGAAAAAATCTTTAAGAGATGTTTGGCTTTAGCATTTGTATCTTAAATATGGCATTTGGCAAGACACAAAAACCTCTGTTGCTGGTTCTCTCTCTCTGACACACATGTACACACACACATACATGTACTTTTTGGAAAGAAAAGAAATTTAAGAAGCATAAAAGTTTCTGTGGTATATAACCTGGAAACAGTAGATTTAGGTATTATAAATCTAAGATCTATGATTGGATTCTGTCTCTCCCACCCCCAAATTATGGGTTGAGTGTTTTTAACCAAATATTCTTTTTTATCTTTGAATTTCTCACTTGAGGAACATAGTACTTGGATATCCCTGAGATATCTTATTTGTAGATACAGAAAATAGAATGAGATTATGGGCAAGCAAATCTTTCAAGCACATAAATGGAAAATAAAAGTAAGATAGCACAGTAATTAACACAGATGAAAATAGTTCGTATTTTCCTAGAACTCTTCTGTGTGATAAATTGTCTTAGCTGGAAACTCTATTTTCAAGTTGTAAATCTTCATATGACTAATGACTTCCCTGTGCCTTGCAATGAAATTAGAGAACAAATATTAAGATGTTGTTTTTATTTATCTATAAAATTATACCAGGGCAAAAGCATGAAACTATACATGAAATTATGACCATAAGTTATTGCTTGATGTCCATTTTTCCCCATTAAATTATAGAGGTAGCAGTAGGTAGATAGAAAGGCAGAATAACTAAGGTTCATAGCCTGCGTCTTATCAAGTGGTTAAAAGATTTCCATTGAAGGCATCGATTCATGGAAATATTTATTTTAATTTGAATCTTTTTCATGTATTAAAAATTCAGTCGACTAAAAAGATCAGAGCCATCATGCAAATGTCTTTTAAGAGTTCATTTGCCACACCTAAATTGGTATGTTTACTGTAGAATGTTTTTATAAGTGGATATCTCTGGCTTCTCACATATCAGAAGTGCTTCAGCCAACTGCTAAAATAGAGAATGGTACACCAGAAAAGTATTTCTTCTATTGCCTTCCCTGGGCATTCAGTGTGAGCTGCTCCCTCAGTCTAAAAATTACTTGAAGGAATTCAGCTAAGAATATAGAATAGCCCCCAATCATGTCCATGAATTCCTGGGTACCGTTCACATTAAAAAACAAACAAACAAACAAACAAAAACTTTAATAATCCAAAGGCTAGCACTAACCCATTTCCAGCAGAGGCAGACAAAGACTGGCTTTGATCCACAGGTCAGCAGTTGTTAAATCTTGAGTCTCGTTACATCAGCCACCTCATGATGTGGAAGAAGTATTTGAAGCAAAAGGGCATTGACATATTATAGAAAATTTAAAAGTATAAAGCTTTTAATTTTTGGAATTTAATCAGGCTCTGAATGCCCACCCATCTGGGATGCTGTGAGGGAGATTTCTGTACTGGGTATATCCTCTGAGGACCATTCCAAATTTTTGATTCTATGACTAGGAGGTAGAATTATTAAACATGAATATTTGGGGCATAGTCTTATCCTAATGATTTCAGTACTTTTCTTACATAGACATTTGTATAAATTTGGGTTAAATACCCAGTAGAGGGAATGATGAATCATATGGTAGATCAATTCTTAATTTTTTGAGGAACCTCCATACTGTTTTCCATAGTGACTACCAATTTGCAGTTCCACCAGCAGTGTATGAGGATTCTTTTTTCTCCACATCCTCTCCAAATTTGTTATTACTTGTTCTGTTTATTATAGCTATTCTAACAGATGTAAGATGGTATCTCTGTGGTTTTGATTTGTATTTCCCTAATAGCTAGCGATGTTGAACATTTTTTCATATATTTGTTGGCCATTTCTATTTCCTCTAGGGAGAAGTGTCTGTTCAGATTCTCTACCCATTTTTTCATTGGATCATGTGTTTTTTGTTGTTATTGTTATTGAGTCATATGAGTTCTTTGTATATTTTGGATATAGGCCCTTATCAGAGGCGTTGCTTGCAAATATAGTTTCCCATTTGAATGGTTGTCTCTTTACCTTGTTGACGATTTCTTTTGACGAGCAGAAGCTTTTAGATTGATGTAGTCCCATTCATTTATTTTTGCTTTTTCTTCCCTTGCCTTTGAGGTCAAATTCATAAAATCCTCTTTAAGTCCAAGGTCCTTGAGTTTAGTTCCTATGTTTTCTTCTATGCATTTTATTGATTCCGATCTTATATTTAGTTCTTTAATCCATTTTGAGTTAATTTTGGTGTGTGGTGATGGACAACAGTATAGATTCATTCTTTTGCAGGTGGCCTCCCAATTTTACCAGCACTATTTATTAAAGAGGCTTTCCCTTCTCCACTGTATGTTTTTGGCTTTTTTTGTCGAAAACTATTTGCCTTTATAAATATGGATTTACTTCTGGATTCTCGATTTTTTTCCACTGATCCATGTGTCTGTTTTGCTGCCAATACCATGTCATTTGATTATTGTTGCTTTGT
>NW_006433946.1:4502892-4508006 GCF_000325575.1 Pteropus alecto
TTTTTCAGAAGTACCATCCTGAATTCTCTGTCATTTAAGTCGCACATTTTATGTCTGTAAGCTCATTTTCTGGAGATTTTTCTTTCTTTCTGAGATGCCTTGTCACCTTGGTTATTTATGGTGTTTAATGGACTATTTCTCCACCTGGGCATTGATGGAAGTGTATTCTGTTGATTTCCAGAAAGAAGATTTATTATATAAAGTTCTCTCTTTAGCCTCCTACAAAGAAGGTGCTTTTCTTTTAGTTTCCAGTTGGCGGTGTCTAAGCCTCTTGGATCCCTGCTTCATACAAAGCCTGAATAATGTCTTTTTTATTTTCTTGTAAATATTTAATCACAATTGCTACTCTCAGTTTCTGTCCCTATCAGTGTTAGAAACAATTTTGGTAGCATTTGCTGAGACTCTTCTTGGGCTCCGCGGTGATCAGTCTCGCGGAGAGTGAGGGGCCCTCTGGGTTGGGAGTTGAGAGCTGTGGCTCAGCCTTGATTTTGCAACCATGGCTGGTAAAAATCAACTGTTGTTTCTCTGAGGTCTTGTCCTGCTTCTCTGATGCTGGCTGCGTAGAAGTCCTGACACTTCCAGGCAGGGCTGTTCAGGGATGTCACTGCACCTTCACCCCTCCTCTTCCTTCTGCAAGGATATCCAGAGGCTGCGAGAGGCAGTTTCTCTATTTATTCCAGTCTACCACCTAACATCCGGGTTTCTGATCTGTGATAGTTTTTATGTGCAGATCCCACACTGAGACATGCTGGTGTGCAGTTTGGATGTTTTTTTGTTCAGTTTTAGATGTTCAGCTTATTGTTGTTTCAAGAGAAGACACCTGAGGGTGTCTCTCACACTGCCATGTTTCCCAGAATCGACACTTTAATGAATTAGAAGATGCTTCCTTAGGTAGAGTGACAAGGTGTAGCCAGAACTCTATAATGAAACGCCTGGATGAACAGAGTGCAAATGTCCATTAATTTGCCCATTTCATCATCTGCTTTATTATTATATAATAAATATATTAATTCTATGATTAATTATATAATAAATAAATAGTCCATATTCTATTTAATTAAAAATGAGCCTGGTAAGTTTTAGTGATGGAAGAGTTGCTTGTATCAGCTAATACTCCTACAGAAAACAACTATAAACTCTGGAAAAAAATATAAAAACAACTGCTATTTGAAGGAATTAGAAAGCAAAGCCTTCAGAAAGTGTAGAGTTTTTGACCCTTGAAAAAAAGGAATCATACTGTTTGAGGATCACCTACATATATCTTTTCCCCTGAGACCAGTCACTAGCCTGAACATCATGGAGATAGAAGACAGATTTGTAAGCCCCACTCTCCACCTATGGCCTTCCAGGATTTCTCTCTCAAATTCCAATCACTATAGCAGCCACAGATTCCATTTTTTAACATAAGAGATAATGACCTTCTTGTGTAAAGGGTCAGATAATATATACTTAAGGCTTTGTAGGCCACATACAATCTCAGTTACATATTCTTTGTTTTCCTTTTTGTTTTTTACAAACTTTTACAAGTGTAAAAACCATTCTTTGTTCCCATTTTTTAGCTTTATGGCCCTAAAAGTAAAAGGCCAGAATTTATTATAAGGCAGTCATTTGCCTATCCCTGATCTAATACCTCAAGCAAATAAGACTGCAATATCTAATGTGCACGTAGTATTTAGATTCCCAGAAGGTGAAGAGAGAATGGAATAACAGAGCATTAAAAGATATAATCTTTAATTTTTTCCAGATTTGGTGAAAAGCATCAATGTACAAATGCAGTGAACCCCAAGAAGTATAAATTCATAAAATAAAAAAAATCAGATACTTCATAATTAAATTACCTCAAAACAAAGATACATAAAATATCCTGAAAATAACCCTTTTTACAAAATTAACTCAAGTAGACTGTGAAATGTTAAGGAAGTAAATCATAATTCCTAAACACTAAAAAAGAATACAAGAAGGCAAAGTTAAAAAGCCTTAAGAGGAATTTAAATTAACCCAGAAAAAAGATAGGAAAGGAAGAACAAAGAAAAAGTCAAATGAGACCAAGAGAAAAACAAATTAGCAAGCAAAATAGTAGATTTAAACCCAACCATATCAATAAATGACTTTACGTATAAGTAGACTAATCTCTCCAACTAAAAGGCACAGATTTAGAAAATTTTTAATTCATTTTTCAGTTAAGTTGACATTCAATTTTATATTAGTTTCAGGTGTGCAGCATACTGGTTAGACATTTATATAACTTACGAAGTGATCTCCCCCAATAAATCTAGTACCCACTTGGCACTTTGCATAGTTATTACAATATTATTGACTATATTCCTTATGCTGTATATTATATCCCTGTGACCATTTTGTAATTGTCAATTTGTACTTCTTAATCCCTTCGCCTTTTTCACCCAGCCCCTCAAGCCCTCTCCCATCTGGTAACCATCAGTTTTTTAGACTTTTTTTTTTATGTAACCTTACTCTCTTCTGAAACAGACATTATGTTTTGATGTAATGACAGGTTGAAAATAAAAGTATAGTAAAAGTTATATAGTACAAACAAGCATAAGAAAGCTTGTGTCTGTTATTATTAGACTAAGAAGACTTAAAGAGAGGGAACATTATCTGAGATAAAGAGGAAATTTTTATACTATAAAAGTGTTACTATATGACAAAGACTGCAAACAAATCTACTTGTGTAGTTAATAATATTGCTTCAGTAAAATCTGACAAAACTAAAGGGTGAAGTAGACAAATCCAAAACCATAGTCAGATATTTCAATACCTCTTCTGAGTAAGTGATAGAAACACTAGAGAGAAAAATTAAGGTTATAGAAGGTTTAAATATCAACCAATTTGACTTAATTGATATTTTAGAACAACACACAAAGAACACACATTTTCAAGTGTCCATATAATGTTTACCAAGACAGACTGTATACTGTCATAAAATAAGTCAATAAATTTTAAAAATTCAAACCTTACATAATATATTATTTAACCATAATGGAATTAAATTATAAACCAATAACAAGATATATAGAAAAATGCCCAAATATTTGAAGATTTAAAAACATACTTGAGTTTATGCATTTATCCATGTTTCAAAAAAAAAAGGGGGAAGTTAGATAATATTTCAGTTGAGTTGCAATGAAACTACAGCATGTAAGCATTTATGGGATAAAACTAAAGCAGTAGTTAGAGGAAACTTTAGAGCCTTACAGGGTTACATTAAAAAGGATGAGAAGTTTAAAATCAATAATCTAAGCTTGCAACTTAAGCTAGAAAAATAAGAGCTAAATTAATCCAAAATAATTAGAAGGGAGAAAATAATAAAACTAATAGGGAAATCAGTGGATTAGAAATAATACAAAATGTGGTTCTTTGAAAAGATTAATACAATCAATAAAGCCCTACCAAAATTGATCAATATAAAATAAAGCACAAATTTCCAATATCAAGAATATAAAAGAGGATATCACTGTAGATCCCACTGGCATTAAAATGATAATAAAAATATGTTTTAATTTCTTAGATACAGTGGATACAATTCTGGAAAAACACAGCTTGCCAAAATTGATATAAGAAAAATAATCTTAACTGAGGCAAGTCATTTATTCTAGGAGCAAATACTGTCTCTCTTTGCAAAGACCACTTCCTCAGTGTACCAAAAAAAACAACAACAAAATTTCCTATGTGTATAAATTTTTTTCTAGAGCTATGTAGTCTCCTTGCAAAATCCACTATCCCATGCCCCAAAAGCATATATTTTGTATTTGTAAAATGTTTAGGTGATATTTATTTGGGTATGTTCAACCAGGTCTCTCCTAGGATTACAAAGGTTTCATGCTCTTCATGGAAGTATTGCTTTTAAGGTAGAAATACTGGTCAGGATTCCTTTGCTTCAGTAGCTGTTAAGAGTTTATTTTAGAAGCCTCTTGCAGTGTGAAATTCTAGCCAAGGAATAGGGGAGGAGTTTTGGCACATGTGCTTCCTTGTCTCCAGTTTTTATAGAGTTGGGTTATTTGTGCGATGAAATGTGCAATTTTCTCAGCAGATAACATCACTTAGCTTTCTCCAGGAGGGTCTTCATTATATTATCTAAAAGGGATAGGTGTATATTTTTCAAAAAAAATTTTTTAAATGCCTTTTCAATAAAGGGGGTTCCCAAAAGGGTCAAGTATTATCAAATACATTTTACTCAAATCTCATTCACCAATATCTCTTTAAATGAAAGGTCTTATTTTAATTTGAGAACTGTCAATAAGTAGACATCATTCATTCTATAACTATTCACCGAACACTAACTATATGCAGGGACTGAGGTAGGGAGAAGAACTGACATGCCTGTCCTCAAAAAACTCACATTTCAGTAATCAAATTTTTTTATTCATGAATATTAGGTTGTACCATATAATGTTGCCATTTTTGTAGGTGAAAACTAACAGGATAATGATAATTTCATATGAATCAACCTTATAAAATCTGAAAAAAAAATGTTTAGGCCAATGTAGTCCAGAAGAAAGGCAAGATCACTTTCAGATGAGTGGGAGGGAGTGGGAAAGAGATGAAAAGTGGAAAGTTGCTCCCTTTTTGTGACTCATTTGTTTGTTCCTTTTGTGGCCATCATGAAAATGCATTGCCTGCCAATCCAGATTAGACAAATACTTAATTTGTGCTTCAAGGCGCATAAATGTGAAAACAAGAGGGATGATACATGGAAGGGATGGTGGTGTGAGGCCACTCATAATCTGGGCCTGTGCGTAAGAAGGTTATGTGATACTGAAATGTCTCTACTGAGAGTGCTTACTACCTGGGATGAGGGATGGGGTGCTCTGCATCTGAAAACTGGGGAATCTTTGGGGAATACACAAAGCCCTTAAAACTGTAAACAAAAGTATTTGTGTTTTTAGATGGGGATGTTGCATGCATTTTGGTGGGGGGGGGCGGATGAGTAACATGAAACAAGAATCTAATGCTCATCAGATTCTCAGAGAGTCTGTAACTCACAACAGCTTACTTACCATAGAGATATGTGCACACAGACTTTGGACATGAGTAAGTATACTTGGAGGGAGTTTATGATCAGTGTCTCGATTCCCAAAGAAGGAAAAAAGTCACTT
>NW_006433946.1:4508027-4516028 GCF_000325575.1 Pteropus alecto
AGTCAAAGTCATGGGAGGGAAGTTTGGAATCCAAGGTTAGGAGATTTTCTGTGATGGATTTGGTAAGAAGTAATGAAGTCTAGAAGCATGGCAGTGTCAGGGCAGATAGAGACAAGACGGGTAGTGCAAGAGCTGCAGAAATAGAATTGGCAAGATTTGGCAACTTATTAACTGAATGGCCAAGAGAGATGGAATATTCGAAGTTGATGCTAACTTTTTAGCCTGGGTAAATGGGAGGAGTAATTTCCCATTTAAAGAAATCTTAAAGCATCACACATTTCTTTACACAAACTATATCTCTATTTTCTTCTCCTTTTTATAAAGCTGGACTGACACTTCAGCTTTTTAACTCTTTGTAATGGAAAATTTCAAACATATACAAAAGTAGAAATAAATGTATATGGAACTAAATTGTACCCATCACCCAATTTCAATAATTATCAATATCAAAAGCCAGGTGTCCAGTTTAGGAACAACATAGCCTAAAATTAAATTCTCTAATAGCCCGATTCTCCATGGATAGAGTTTCTTCTATGATATCCCTAAAAGTGTGTATAAAATTGTGTATCTCTGTCCATTTGTAGATACGCACAGAGAAAGGATGCATAGGGTCTGATAGGTTCTATGACATGGCCCCATTCCATCCCACTCCGCCCCTCCCTATCACTCACCCTAAAGGAAGACTTGCTTGTATAAAAAAGAGAATTTATTTAAGATATGCTCTCTGGAAGCTTGGATGTCAGTTAAGCACTACTTTTGATAAGTTATTCTGATTCTTCAAAACTAGAGTATTAAGGAGCTAGGACACCAAATAAGTACATTCTCATTTAGGGCCAGGGAGGTCTGGAACATGGAACTATGCACACAGTGGATATGTCTAGATGGGTGTGATCTATAGGCCTGCTTGTGAGCACTGGTCTCTTAGTAAGTATTGAAGTTAAAAGAGGATGGAGAAGAAAGCTGAACAAAGAGATGGTTGTTGATTATATAGCATCCTCATTTATTCATTAGCAAGTGTTTTTGGACAATTTTTTATGTACCAGGCACTAGGCTTTGTCCCAGATGAACAGAAACAGTCTCTACTTTTGTAGACTTACATTCTCATTGGGAATACAGATGTCATCCTAATTATCATAAAAATAAGCATCTATTAATAAACCGTGGTAATTACTAAAAATGAAAGACACAAGGAATAGCATGTACAAATCCCCAGTGTTGGGAATGAGCATGAAATTGTGTCTGCAGTCTAAATCATGGCCACAATTAGCAGGACCTAAAATCTTAAGTGTAGCTGATGTTCAGGTCATTAGGAAAATCATGAGGAAATTTGAGGGGCATATAGGAAGAGAGCATACCCTGTGAAGTTTTCTTTTTGAAAACTATAGGAAGCTTTTAATGTTTTTAGCACACATATTGGAAAGAGAAAAAGTAAGTTGATGTGATCAGGTCTATATTTAGAGAAGATAATTCTGCTTGGTATGAACATTAGATTTGGGGCACAAATGCATGGTGAATGACCAGTTCAGTGGTTATTGTAGAAGTTCAGGTGAAAGATGAGAGATGATGGCTTATGTTAGGGTGGTGATGATGATGATGGAATGACCTGGATGCTGTGGAGTACCTTAGACCACTAAACAATTTTGACATAACCCATTGGAATGGAAAGTTTGAGCCTCACTATACATTTATGTTAAGTAAAATAGTTTCCTGGTAGTTCAATTGCTGAGCTAAGGTTAAAGCTCTAGGACATGCCAAAAGCCACATAGTAAGTGGCCAAGCCAGGTCTTGAGCATAGACATGTGCTCAGGTTGCATATACAGGATAATAACCGTGGATTAATTCTGTAAAAACAGTTGATCAGGTAGACCTATGTAGTCTTAGCCTCAGTCAATCAACACAAGATATTGACTATGCACTGTGCAGAAAACAGAAGTATCCCACAAAAATAGCCTCTAGTGTACAAAGAAATAAGTATCACCTCAATATGTACGATCCACTTAATGAATACATTCTAAATATTAAATAGATACTATTGAACATAGCACTTGGCTCTGCAGAATTGCCAAGGGTTATTCACAGGGTGGATTTGCAGAAGAGTCTGTTTGATAGGCGATTTCTAACTATTGGAATGGGAATATGCAGAAAGTCAATTGTTTTAGGTATAAATAAAGGAAACTTAATGATTCTCTTAAACCAAGAAAGTAGAAAATCTCTTGATTTCTCTCATGATTCATCATCTGCCATGGTGTTTTCATTAATGAATGGGTAATAGACCTTTAAGACTGGGCTAGCTGAATAACAGAATCCAAAAATGCCATCCTCTGAAGACCTTTAGTTTCTGGAGGAGGTGTATGCACAATTTATCTCATGAGCCTCAGTTTACAGTAGCCCTCTGATTAGTCTGGCTGATCCTGCTCTGCCAATTCTCCAGAATTCCTGGTACCTTGAATGGGCTAGCTGACAGCCTTCTAACTTACCTCTCAGATTACCACCCAGCTGCTTGTCTTCGATCTCCATCCTTTCCTGAATCTTGCCAGCCTCTCAATTCACTGTCTGCCATTTTTGCTGCCCGTTTCTTAGCACGTCCTAGTATCCTTCATGCAACATCATTGAAAATCCTTGGAAGAACACTACAACCAGTAGTTTTCAATCCTGTCTGTGTGTCAGAATCACTAAGTGTGACTTTTTACAAATGGAGACTCTTTGGTCTGATTTTGTGTTAGACTCTCTGGAAGGGGAGTCTCAGGAATACACATGTTTAGAAAGCTTCACAGGTATTTTGGAAGCAGTGGACCAATGTTTTGGAATCCCTGCAAACTCTTTGACTTGTGTTCCCCTTAGAGGTTTCGGATTCCCGCAGAGGGAAAGAAAGGTCAACATATTGCCCTTTATGCTCCTCTCAAGAATTTACCATTCCCTTGAGCATGATATTGAATTAGAATAATAGCACTAACCCCAGTTAATGCTATTATAGATACAGAAGAAACATCATTTTCCATTCATGATAACAACTACCATTTATTGCAATCTTAGTATGCGTTAGCCACTATTTTACATATTTTTCATAATTTTTTAAATTTAATCTTTTAAATCCCATGAAGATTTAATATTATTTACTTGAGAAAAATGATGCTGAGGAGTTAAGCAACTTGCCCAAGAGGATTTGAACCCAGGACTGCCAGTTAAAATTTGAACCCAGGACTGTCTGATGGCAACATTCATATTCTTAGCCACACGACCATAATCTCATAATAAATAGGTGGCAGAACTGAGAACAAAATGAAGGTCTCTCTTCTCTTTTGGGTTCTTCGGAGCTCACAGTAAGGTGCTTTAGAGTGTGGGCTGGACATCCCCCCTGTTGTTGCTGGGGGAGTTAGGACAGATAAGACCTATAGTAGCTGCCCATAAAGAAGAATTTGATCTCACTGGTGAGTCTCATGAAAATGGTTGTGATAGCAAACCTGAGGCAAAATCATGTTTTGTATATTCTGGCTGTTTTTAGGTTATTTCAGCTGTACCTTTCCAGTTAAAATCTCAGCCACTTCCCCTATTTTGCTGTGATGCTGTTACTCACTGTGAAACCCCAGCTGACCTGAGATTGCCAATACTACAGGTGAATCTGCTGGCAGCAGCAGAGGTCCCTTGAGTCCATTCTCTTCCTGACTATGATCACTCCCACAGTCTCTTCCCTCTTTGTAAGCACCGCTCTGTGTTCACTAGCACAGCCAGATGCTTTTGTTCAGACCCAGAAGGAGTGGAATGAATACAAAAAGGTACCCCCTCCTTCATGGCTGTTAAACCACTGGAATCACGGCAGAGTATTCTGCTAGTTGCAAGAAGTTGATGGATCTGTGGCAGAGTTCTAAGAAGAGGACAAGAAACAAAAGAATTTTTTAACAGTTGGGATTCCTGTGGAGTTATTAACATTTGTATCACCGGTTCTATTCTGCTGCATTCACCAGGGACAAATAATACATTAGTTTTGATCCTGCTATTCAAAAGGAAGCCATAAGGTGACTAGTACAAAGGTTGCCCATTCTAAAAATCTTATTGGAATGCAGTACACTATTAATTGTTCTAAGAGTCCTCATAATTAAAATAAAATACTTGCTATAGTCCTTATTTTTAAATGCAAGACTGTGTTTTAAACACAATCCACATGCAATGCTTGCACCAAATACTTATAGTAAAATTTGTTTTTAGTATTTCTCATTGTGCAATATACTATTGTGTTCCATGGTATTATAGCCCCGATAAAACACATAATGAACATTTACCAGTCAATAGAAAGGATTTACCCATTTCTGATTATCTATGGAAATCAGATTATAGCAAAGTGCTTCCTGAACAATCACATCTTAACGTAAGGGATAAAGCTACAACACAGACAATGGAGATTGTTCAGTCGGATGGACCATTCAGCCATAGAATGGCCCCATGCAAGGATTAGAGGCCTCTCATTTGCCACCTTCTGAAATGCCTCCTTGATCCAGTCTGCACAAATAGAGAAATACTGAAATAATTTGACACTGGCAAAGTGTCTGTCAGCTGTCTGAAGTGACAAGTGAGGCATATTGAGTTTTCTTTGTCACATCTAGAGACACAAAAGTGAGAAGGGTGATTTTTAGTTAATCTTTCAGGGGAGTCCAGATACAGAGGCTGATACATTCCAAGCTGCATCGGTTCAGAATGAGGCAGCTGGAAAAGATGCGATTTTATGTATAGTTGCCTCTCTCAAGAAACACAAGCCTCTAATTGTCCTCTTCCTGCTATCTAAGTTTACAGATGGACATTATTTTTAAACCAAAGTCAGGTTTTTAAAAAAGAAAGTCCTATAAAGGCAACAACCTACATCTTGACTTTTATTTTGTCCCAAATCCGAAAAACAATTATCTCAAAAGGTTTCTCTTTGTCTTCAGAGTTAATCACAATTCTCATGATCATATTAGGAAGCTTCTGGAAATTCTACTTAACCATCACCTACCAGAAATTTCTTCCCTGAGCTCAATTTTATAGCCACAAGAAAATAGGCACTATAGGTAGAGGAGCCCACCCACTAAACTTGACTGCAGGCTAAATCAAAGTTCTGACAATCTCTGTAAAGGAAGACATGAGTTCTTAGCACATTATTCAACCTGAAAATTTTGATTCAGAGTCATCCTAGGAACCCAGGACTTTAGAGGCAGAAATGATTTTAGTGTAATAATCATAGAATAACTTTTCAGGGTCACTTTTTATTCTAAGTAGATGCATGCCAGACTCCTGGTGCAGGGTGGACTATCTTCACACACTTTGGGCTCTATTTAAAATGGAGTCTTCCTGAAGTGAGTCCATGTTTCCTAGAAGCATTTGTCTAACTAGCTCTTTTAACTTATTCTTACTGAAGAGGTTACCAGACACTAGTCTCCAAAAACTTCTGTTGTGTCAAGTATCGGCATAGGTACCATTAGCAGACATCTATGACTATTAGTTTCTATTGTTAATTGCCCACCCATCTGGTCAAATGTCAATTCTTCCACCATCTGTTGGGGAATTTCTGACAGGAGAAAACGAATCTAGCAAACCAAACATTTTCAGCCTGTCTTTGGACAAAAGCATACCTCTTGTGTGGTGGTTTTCTCCTTCTTTTCTCCCCAGGTTTGCACATAGTACAATGCTGGTTTTGGAAGTAAAATCCACACACACACACACACACACACACACACACACACACACACACACACACACAACTCAGTGACTGGGCTGAAGAAGCAATATTTAGGACACTGTATGCATTCAACAAGATAGAGCTTTAATCAAAGCCAAATATTACATTATCAGGGGCAATGAAATTTGCTCACAAAGCTGGGCACATCAATGTTTCCACTCCAAACTACCTTTTTCCTCCCACCTCCCATATTTCCCCCCCTTCTGTTGTCTCCTTAGAGCTGCAGTAAATCATGTGGTGATATAAGATGAGTTTGAATAGTGAGAGCATTAAGATTTCACATTCTGCAGCATAACAATGAACTACCTTATGTTAGAATTCAAGCTTGTTAGTAAGGTTCACAAATATTATCATCTCCTATGGTGGCAATTTCCTATCCATCTAGGAAAGTAGGTTTTACTACTAGATCCAATATCCACCATGCCTTGTGAGCTGCAGAAGGGGTCTCATCACCACGATTCCATATTCTGCACTGCATGACCCAATTCATACTTAGACATGAGGGTGTCAGCATCTGTGATGGATTGTATGGCGGCGTCTTTTGACTCATGCGAAGGGAAAGGTAGTTCAAAAGGCCTTTTTTTTTTTTTTTCAGAGGTAAGGCTATTCCAAGGAAGAGGGCCAGTGCCCAGGCACAGGCCTGCAGGACATGTCAACTGTGCAGAGTGCAGTGATGCCCTTGTTCAGGTCTGAGAGGAAGGCAGGCAAGAGGCCTTTCCAGCTACTCATGACCCCATTCAACAGCCTGTCTGTTCAGTAACCTGGATAGCTGCTGGTTATCTCTGTCCCATGCTCCAGTCCAGGCCTGAGAATTTGGGGAAAGTAGAGTTGGAGCATGCATGGTCAATTATCTCTCCTTTCTCTTTCCTCACCTCTTTACCTAGAGGGGCTTAGAGTCTTTGAAAAAGCCAGAGAAGAAACATATCATCCTATGTCCTAACCAATGAAGCCAAATGAGGAATTCTTTAGGGGTTAATTTGCCCATGTTTGGAGTGAAATGAGAAATAATTGTTTTTTTAAATATTAAATTTCCTAAGACAAAGTTGGTCAGCAATTTTGAGTCTATAGAAAAGGTTACCACTAAGCAAGTAGATTTTTTTTCTATCGATTATCACAATTAAACTCTAAGCCCCTGAAAGCCTGAAATTCAGCACATTTCAAATCTTTGTTGAGGGCTAATTACTACGCCTAGTTAGGATATAGATGAAGAAAATGTCTTAAAATTGACAGAGAGATCAGAGGAAAGATAATATACTGATGAGAAACATGCTTGCATTTTCCTCACTCAAAAATAGTTTTCTAATTAGGGTTTTGACAGAGAAAGTTAACCTCTGCAGAGCTCTGGAATAGAAGTAGATACTTTGATTTCTGATCATCGACCTCAACCTGAATAGAATGTTAACTGTGAATTCCTGCTCTTAGAGAAGTGAAACCTAAGGTAATACAGTGATAAAAGCAAAATATATTTTTATCTTCCCGGAAAATGTGAATACTAACAACAAGAACGATGCTTTCTCCAGAAGGAGGAATGAGGTTGCTAGGAGTATATCTAAAAGAATAATGCAACAAGAGTCCTGGTGGGAGTGGAGGTGGGGTCTCATCTACTTATGCACTACAGAATCTTAGAGAATGCCAAGAATATCACCAAAATTGCTATTTACAGTCAAGTCTCTGGGTCTCAAGGGAGAGATGAGGAAGGTGTTATAGGACTGAGTGCCTTCTGGGAAATCAGGAGCAGAGACTCTTGTGTTACCCTAGGATTCATCCCCCCAAGAGAAGGATTTTGCAGACAATATCAGTTCCATGTCATAGTCAATGAGGAGAAATCAGAACATCACTTTAACTAGAGAAACACTCAGCAGCAGCAACAACAAAATTTTTCTCTTGTGCCTATTTACTCCTCTTGATACTATTCTATTTTTCTATTATTTTCTCAGCCAAATTCCTCAGAAAGAGTGGTCTATTCTAAATTCACTGTCTCTATTTGCCTACTTCCCAGTCACTTCTCAAACTCTTCATTTTGGTTTTCTTTCTAAAACCTAGAATCAACCCCACCACCCACCCACCATGACTTGAGGGTATCCTAAGCATGGTAACTGGTGGCTTGTGTGTCATAAAATCCAAGTGCTCATTTTAGTCTTGTTTCATCTGGTTCGACCTCCCATCAGCATTTGACCTTCTTCCTTCAAGTTCTCTATTGGTTTATGTTACATTGGTCTCTACTCATTTTATTTCTACTGATCTGACCACTCCTCGGGCATTTTGCAAGCTTCTCTTCCTCTGCCCAGTCTTTA
>NW_006433946.1:4516083-4554938 GCF_000325575.1 Pteropus alecto
TTACTTTCCATTCCTCATGGGCCAGCTCAGACACTCACATGCCCTCACAAATATAGCTTCATACCTGACCTCTCTTTTGTAATTTAGTTCCCTTATCTGACTAATTGACATCTCTACTTAGATGTCTTATTGGTGGCTCAAACTCCAAACTTGAACATTTAAATCATCTTTCTCCCCAAACCAGCCTCTTGTTTTATATCTCCTACCCTAATAAGTTACATCACCACTGTCCCCGCATTAAGTCACCCAAACTGGAAACTAGACACCATCCTTGATTCTTTCTTTTCCCTGTGTTCCTATATCTTAATTGAATATATTCCGACTCTCAAATCTACCCAGTCTATTCTATCCCAATGCCACTAACATAGCTCAGGCCACCAACACCTAGAGCCTACCTACTACAACAACATACTCAACTTCCTCTCTTCACTCCTCCTTGCCCTTTTCCAACTGGTTCTGCCACATTACAGTGAGAGTGGTCTTTCTCAGTTGTAACCCTGATCATGTCACTCCCCTGTTTATGTCTCATACATGGCTTCCTGTCACCACATGATAGTCTAAAATTTTTAGAATGCATTACAAGTTTTCCATTGTGTAGACTTTTCTTTCCTACCCAGCCTGATCTCTTACCACATTTTCCTCTGTGCTCTACATTCCAGCTATGCATAAGTTGTGTTATTTTGTTGTTGTTATTGTTGTTTTTCAAAAATTGCCAGATTCTCTTTCTCCTGGACTTTCATACCTGCCATCTAGTAAGAATCTTTACCTCTACCCCACCTCTTTTCCTCCTAGCAAATACTTTCATGATTCATCTGAAGTATCATTTGCTCAGAAGGGCTGTTAGGTTCTATTGCAAAATCTGTTTTCCCCTGCATAACACCTACTACACGTTTATGTAATTATTTGCTTGTTCTTTTGCTACACTGTAACCTCTGTGAGGGTGGGAACCTTATATATTTTATTCATCACTTTATCTCCAGTACCTAACACCAGTGCTCAACAAACATTTAGTGAATGATTGATTCATTATTTGAGGGAGTTACAGTAAAGGAGGTAGGAGAGAATTACTTACGTATTTGTCATCTTGTAAGAGTAGTTAATAGTCAGTGAGAAATGCAAAGCATTACTCAAATATTTCGTGTGTTTTTTTTTTCTGGAAGAAATAGTTCTAATACTTAGAAAACTAAAAACCTGAAAAAGTAAGTCTACTTTGGATTAGAGATACAAAATAATTTTAATAATTGATCATTCAGGATACCTAAGAACATTTGAAAATGTTATGGGCATGTGGTAGAAAGACTCTCCTCTAGAATCAAGGGCAGCAGAACAGGGATGCAGGTGGTAGAGGTAGATCATAAGTAAGGGAATAAGGACACTGGTGAGTGCCACTGTAACAGGTTGAGGACACCAGCTGTAGTAGTGGCAGAGAAATCAATGATGAGCACAGTAGTTCTTAAAAGCAAGAATTGCAGATGCTAATGTCATTGCAGTAGAAACTAGAAGCTACTAAGAGCCTTTGGAAAAAGGCTGGTAATTTTTGGAACTGCTTACATTCTTCTGGAATGAAATTTTTATTTTTGTAGGAGACTTTTTGGAATTAGGATTCTGCTCAGGGCATTCTTAATTCCATTTCCCATACACAAACAGAGTGATCATTTCCTCTGAGTGAAGAGGAGGAGAAAGATGGGCCAGACCTTCTTCCTTGCCTATTCTCTTTCTCCCATTGAGCTATCACATATACGACACCTTTTATCCACTCACTTTCCATCCTAGGTTTATGTCTATAGCTAATACAAACTTTTCAAAGAGAAATCACCCAGTGCTCAGTGAGTCCTCAACTGCTGCTTACTTTCTAAACTCCGAATGGAAAAGAAAACAAACAAAAACAAATGAACAAACAAAAACACAAAAAACACTTAAGGTTGCAAAATAGATGCTGAAAATGGTAAATATACAGAAGAAAAATCAAATTTGGCACCTACAGATTTCTGACTGAGCAACATATTTTCTTTTTATCTGAAGGTATTTGATTTTGGAACAAAAAAGTTCTAGAGAATTCAAAATAGCATATTGAGCATGTGTAATGCCATATTGTCTTCTGTACCTTTACAAAGACATGCTGAAATGTGTTCCTTTGAATGTTCACACATGTGGCTATTTGAATATATGAATCAAAAGGAAGAGGAAAAAGAAACAGAAGGGGAAAGACCTAGAGGTGATATTAAACACCAGGAAGCAAAATTGATCTTCTACTGTGTTTCTTCCAAGAAGCTGGTGTGCTCGACAACATTGTCCAGAGCAGAAGCCAAATCACCTACATTTAATGGTTGGGCTCATCAGCTGCAAAGACCTTTCCAAAAGTTTCATAAAAACAAGAAAAAGAATTCAAATAATAAAAAATGGAAGGAAGGGCGATACATTGTAGTCCTAGAGAATTGCAGTGACAGCCATTTGATATTCTACTTTTAGACCTAGTTCAGGATAAAATTGCTGCCTTACTTCTCAATTCCACATTATGATTGTACCCTTATTTATTGAATGTACTAATGGTACATCTGCCTACTTTTAGAATTATAATCAATATTTCCCCTGAAAAAACAGCCATTTATTAGTAGCAAATGTCATCAAAAATGAGAAAATGTGTTGCTTCTTTCTTACACATTCAGCTTCTCCACAGCCATGAGCTAGTCTTCTGAGAAAGTAATGTATATTGGGTGTCCTGTTCCACCATGATTCCATGTTAAAACAGCACTGGAAATCCTACAGTATGGATGATTGTAACTATTTTTGTAATCTGGATTTGCATCTCCCTCTCTGCTTTTCCTCTTTTCTGTCTTCTCAGAATCTTCTTGGTTAATGTAACTGTGTGTCTTTTTTTTTTTTCTTTCTCCTCCCTAAAGTTGTCTATTTTTGTCTTATTCTGAAACTTTACCTTAGAGTATGTAACTGTCTCAGTCTTTCTCTGACTGTATTATTCTCTTGTTTGCTGGCCTCTGTGCATTTATCTTTTTTCTGTTTCCTTTCTTGGTGAATTTCTACTCCCCCTTAGAGGACTGAAGGATAACTCACTTTCTCTGTAAAGCTTTCCATGACCCTTCCTCCCTACTCCTTTCCTGACCCCCTACTCCCTTTACTTGCCTCTCGTAGCTCTTTCGCACTGGACTGTAATCTGCAGTGAGAAGAGACAGTATGATTGACTAGGTCTGCTCTCAGAGCCAGTTACACATAATATCAAATGTGGTTGATGAGCACTAGAAGGAACCCCTGATTAAAATACCCTCTGCTCCAGTACTGCAATACTCAGAATTTCACTGTCAGCCTAGGCCTATTGCTACTCAAATGAGAAGGAAGGTGTGCTTCTTTCTGCCCACGGTCTCAAGCAATGGCTCTAAACCAATGGCCCATGTGATGGCATAATAGCTTCCCTGATAATTTGTTGGGTAGAGGCATATACATTTCCCTGAGTACACCCATCCTTTGCTCCTTGACACTGCACTTATGTTAGAATGATGTGTCTTAAACTTTACTGTGTATCAGAATTCCCTTGGGAAGCTTGTTAGAACTACAAATGCCTAGATCCTACCTCAGAATCAAACTTAGGGAGGGAGATATGGGTATTTGTATTTATAATAAGCTCCCTAGGGCATTCTGATGCTCAGTCAAGGTTGAAAATCAATCATTAGAGAAGAATTTCTGTAGGTTAAGCATAGATCTCCTCCTGGACCTCATTTAAAGTAAAAAATAAATTCTAGAAGAGCAACACAGTAAGAAAAAAAAATGGCTTGGTATAAATGAATTTACCATGAGGGTCTTATAGGCAAGAAGGAAAGTAATGACGTGTTTAGCGCACACTGTGTGCTCCGCACTGTGCTCCATACTGTATGGCTATTAGGAGAACCTTCCATTCTCATGGCTTTCTGGGTAATGCTCCTTCTTACTAGAGCAACACTTCTGAATTTTCTTCCCACCCATACTCACTTTCATCTCATGAGTAAAGTTGTCAGGTAAAATACAGGATGCCCCATTAAATTTGAATTTCAGATAAATAATAGATAATGTAGGTAGTATAAGTAAGCCCTAAACACTGTATAGGACATACACAAAAAGTTATTATTTATCTGAAATTCAAATTTAATTGTGTTTTCTGTATTTTTATATACTAAATCTGACAACCCTACCCATGGGAGGAGGAGTGAATTATCTGAATAGAAGCATTAGTCCATGTTTTGCAATTCAGTAGAACTAAGAGGACATTCTGGGTAAGTTTGCTCTGCAGACCCAAATTCTCCTTTAAATAAGTCATCTCAAAGACTAGATGCAGAGGGAAGAGAACTATTAGGACCGTTTGGCTGCATATCAAACTTATATCCTTGAGTTCATCCTTATCAGTAAAAAAGCTAATATTTTTTATCTTCATTTGCCTTAAGCCTGTGTCTTATTTTGAAGTTGGCTTTGAAATCAAATATTAATTATTTCCTCTCTAGACAACCACGATGGTTATCTTATTTACTTTAATCTTAACAGTATCTTTGCTGTAATTCCGTTCTACAGTTAAAAAAATAATAATGGGTCACTGATACAGGCAATGCGAGGAGCAAAATTCAAACTTTCCAACACACGATTTAGCCCCAAGCATTTGACTGGGGCAGATACTTTCATTCCATTATAGTGAAACCGACATCTGAATCTGTTTTATTAGGCTATTTATGATACACTAGCCTTAAATCATGAGAAAAAGAAAAACCATTCAGTACTAATGGTGCCTTTATCCAGTTTGACAAAAGGAGAAGTAAAGTATTATCCTTAAGTCTCATTTTATGCTTTATGAATGCACAAATATATATATTTTTTATGTACAACAGGGCCACTGACCAAGATAAAAGGCAGGATGCCTAAGGGTATATTCCCTCACCTCAAACGTTAATTAGAAATGTTTATTAGTGGTATTTGATTGACAGTTCACATTTATTTCCAAGAAGAAAGAATGAATCCTCTTTAGGCTAGAATGCTTAAAAGGCTGCAGGTAGGATGTAGTACTTCAGAGTAATTTCTAGAAACAAGTGACCTTTGGAATCTAGCATTAGTCAGTTTTAGGAAGAGAAAAAGATCATAGGCAAAAGACCTGTTCAAGATTCATATTTGGATTCATTCAATGGCCCTTTATTTTAAGCCATGAATATAGGTTATACATAAGTATTAGCTTTCTAAATAAATTAAGGGAAGGTAAGAATAAGCAGTCAGTCACTTAAAAATGATCTCATGTTGACTCTTGAATGTGGATCTGAAAGTGACTGCATGTGTGTATATGTGTATCTGAATCTTTGAGTGATAATGCTGTTGTGTGTGTTCCGATGTTTCTATAATAACTGCTATTGCTTGACCATGTAGCTTGTGAGCTCTCTCTCTCTCCTCATCTATTATGATATAAATAAAACAAAGATACCAGATGTCAGTCCTGCCCAGCTAGAGTCACTAATGCAAGGTATCTTCAGGCTCAGCCCAGCCAAATTATTAAGGTAGCCCTGACCACCAAAACAGAAAATATAAAACATCAAAAAGTATTGGAAAGTTTCAGCCATACTAATTGGTGAAGGCTATGACCCTTGGACATCTGAGTGCTATTTCCCTACCCCCAGCTTTCAGATTGGACCTCTTCACTGTCAATTAAAAAAAAATTATTGTCTTCAGAGGTAAGCCCTATACCCTCCTCTTCCAATATCATTTATTTCTTTATCATCTTGTAGCTATTCTTCATTTTCTATGTATTGAATTCTTTTCTAGTTCTTACCAGATAATCATTTGCCAATCCCAGGCCTGTTGATGCTCATTGCAGAGTTCTCACCCTCTCTGCCCACAACTGTGCAAATGTTAGTCCTTAAAGTACATGGCTTTTTTTTTTTTGCCTCAACTATAGAAAGCTCACTCATTCCTCTGTTGCTCAAGCTATTATTCAAATCTATGTGATGTGAACATTCTGGCTTACATAGACCCTGACATAGTATTTGTTGCTGTAGTAAGAGAGGTTCTTCTAGCTGGCCTTGATTTTAAGCAGAAATAAAAATATCTTCTTGGCTAGGGAAAATTTTGTCCATTCCTTAAATGTCCTTATGTGGATGGCTTCTAGCCTTCCCACAGGCTTGGGGGACCTGAGTCATAGTTTTTCTTTACTATTACATAATACACCATGAGTCTTGAGAAAAATTGTGAGATATCTTCTCTGGTGCCATCTGCCTTCCTTCCTGAATAATAATAGACACAAAGATAACTAAGTCTATATTGTTTCCCAGATGCAGGTACCATGCTAAGCTCTCCATATGTATTATCTCCATATGTATTATCTCATTTAAGCCTCAGCACAATCCTAAAATGTAGAATTAAAGTTCAGGGGTACAGATACCCTTTCTTGGTTATTTTCTGTGGTATCCCCAGTGCCAACACAGAGCCTAACACACAGAAGACCCTCAATTTGTTGAATGAATAAATGAAGTAGATTCTATTATTAACTCCTAGTTTTACAAATAAAGGAAATGAGGCTCATGAAAGTTAAGTGACTATCCCAGTGTCACACAACTAGTAAATGGTAGATCCATCTCACTTCAAAATCTGAATTCTTTGCCACTCTACTGTGCCCCTTTCCAGTAAACCTATTCCCATCCATTGGGTATTCAACAGCCCAATGAACTCCACTAGAGAAGCCCAATTGTGCTATCCACCTGAAGACATGCCCAAGTTCCCTTTATGACATCAAAAAGATCTACATCACAAAGGCCATCAGCCCTTTCAGCTCATTTATTCTAAGAAATTTCTGGATTAACTTTCCTGTTTGGACCTTAAAGTTTCAGTCCAGTCACTTAAAGAGTTAAACAGGAGTGACAATTTCAGGCAATATGACAAGACACTGAAGAAATATTTCTGGTCCAGGACATTTCAACAAGACCTGTTGAATCACAGCACATGGATGGCCTTGTATTTAGGGACATTATGAGGCACAATCATGTTTTCACTACATTTAACACATTAATATAGGAATGTGGTGAATGAATCCCTTACTGGTGTGAATAAGATAAGAAGTAATGCACTCTAGTAAATTATCACACATGATGGGACACCACAAAGGGTTCTTTTGGGGTGGGGAGGATAGTAGTACAAAGCCGGATGAGGTAAGGCCCCTACCCTTCATAAGCTTACAATTTAATTGAAGAGTTAAGGCAATTTAAGAGTGAAATCAATTCCATAATTCATGAGCTGTCTCAATACTGTCTGTGATTAACTTCTAAACGAGTAGCCCAGTCAATAGAGGCTGAGTTCAAAAACATGAGACTTTAGTGTCAACTGGGAAGGTATCATTGCTTATTTGACATCTCAGAAAGTTGCTTCCTTGCCTCCTGGTATCTGGCCATCATTTTCAAAGCACTTACAACTTAAATAGTATCTTTTCTGAATGGACTTCAGAATATTTATTTATTCAAAACAGTACTCTGTCTCTGTGTCAGAGCAAAGGAGTAAACTTCAGTTAGTGACTTCCCCTGTCTAGATTCTCTCTCTCTCTCTCTCTCTCTGTGTGTCTCTCTCTCTCCACACACATGTGTGTGCGTGTGTGTGTGTGTGTCCATTTAAAAATATTTATGGATGAAATATGCTTCAAAATAACCCAGGGGGTGGTTGAAAGAGATAAAAATGAAACAAGATTGTCTATGAGTGGTTAATTGTAGGAGCTTGGTGATGATTATTGGGAGTTGTTTTTGATATTCTCTCATTTTTTATATGTTTGAGTTTTTATTAAAAGTTTGATAAAATTAAAACAAAAGAACTTATATTTGTGAAAGGCCTTCCAGGTAATTCAGATGTAGTTAGTTTTCAGACTAGTATTTGGGAGTTAGACAAGATTATCTCTCAAATATTTTTCAGACAAGACATATTGTTTTTGTATGAGAATAATGACACCTGAAATAGGACAAATCAGAAGTGCCCTCTTGGTTAAGGATATACGTTAGTTTTTCTAGGGATAAATTTAAATGTAACCATCAAAGGTGGAGCAAACACATGAAAAAAAAAATACAAACTAGCTAATACTCTGCATAGAGCTAAAGCCCAGTACAGAAAGTGGTTTCTTTTTTTAGGGGGTGGGGATGTAAGAAATAAAAGTATTTCCAGTCAAGGTAACCAGTAAGTAAACAGCCAAGAGGCTCCTTTGGAAGGCTTAGTAACAGAACCATTCAAATAAAAACGAAGAGTGATGATGCTAATACCTCATAGCATCTTTCTAAATGCATCTACATTGTCCATTTGAAGCTCATACCTCACTCTTGAGGTCATGGAGGAAGCCAAATGAGATAATTTGGGGGAGGCATTTCTAAGTTTAATATTCGAGGATTCCAGGGGGCTTGTGTTGGTGTGGCAGGTTTCATCATTCTCATTTTACAAATGTGGCCACGGAAGTTCAAAGAAGTTGAGTCAAAGTTCCTTTTAAGCTGTTTTGATTCTTTAGATTAGTTGAACATATCAGTATTTGCAAAGTCTCAGAACAAGCTTCACCAGTCTAGACACTTTGCAGTATACAAAAATTCTGCTCAAATGGAGGGTGTAGAGTTTGAAAACTCAGCATCAGATGCTAGATTTATTTGGTTAATGTAGGTAAAGTTTCTGTGTCTTAGAATGATAACTACTAGAAGATTGAGTCTAGGGTACTATCCCAAGAAGTAAGGGAAAAGGTGGCACTGTTCCAGAACTTTGAACAGGTCTAGCAGAGAGGCAGATTCACCAGAAGAGGTACATTTATTAAGATCTGAACATACAAAGCTTGTTTAAAGTCTTCTTTTGAAACATTTGAGAAAAGGTGTTTCCAATTGTAAGGTTAAGTGTTAAGTGTGGTCTTGGGTCTAGGTTTCCCTCACTAGGGCTTTGAATGACTGTATGCCTCTCTTCTTCAATTCCTAGGAGTGCCGTTTGTCAATCAAATATCAACCTGGAAATTTACCTATCATCTCACAGAATCATTACCAGTCATTCCTACTTATAAGACAGCAACACAGTGTTGATGCAGTTGATAGCAGCAAGTCTGAAGAGGTATAGTATCTCAACCATGAATTAACTTTTCAATTAATTGAGGGCTAAAGCTTTTCTGATAAGAAGTAAAGTTGATCTTACAAATATTATTAGACTGGAAATGAGGAGACCTGAGTTCTTATCTTAGTTCAGCCTCAATGTGATCTACATTAACATCTTCAGAAAATTTTAAAAGTTGATCCAAGTGTTAGACACAGGTTACAAGAGTGACATGCTCAGCATATCTCATTTAATGAAAGTTTATTGTAAATAAACAATTCACACATGCTTTCCAAAGAATTTGGCCATTGTTCATCATACAACAGTAAGCTCTCCTCTCACAAGGAGTGTTTTATTACTCTATCTACTGCTCTGCTGTGAGGTTAATGCAGCTATTATGACTCTGCTTCTACTTTCCCACTACTGACCAAAAAGACGGACTCTTTTTGGTCTCAAATTGAAATTCCCCATGAGTAAGGATCTGGTTAGAATTCTTATGCCAATTCACATCATAAGTCATTGGTCAGCTCATAAATACTGCCTTTTGGTCTAATGTTAAACCACAGACCAGTTATGTATATAGTAAAGTAGCTAGGCCATGTTGTAACTCATCATCTGGTCTCATTTATTACCTCATTTTTGGAAAATCTTCACACATGCTTTCGCTAGAGATTGGGAAAAGAGAGTAGGCAAGGAATAATTATATCTAGTGGACATTCTCCAAACATGTATCCAATGGATTTTTACCAAACAGGGAGATTTGGTACAACAGATTGTTTTATTGAGAAACTTAAAATTGTATGTTGAACAAAAACTTTGAGTATCACCAAAGAAGGAAATTTTCCAATAGGCTTCCTAGTCATAGAGACTAATGGAAATATGTTCAGAGGATAGGTTAAGATTATTTGAAAAGTATGTCAATTTGAAAGATATTTCTTTTCAAGTTTTTCAGATGAACCTTAATTTTTTTGGCTTTATTTCATTTGCTAGTTGGAACCAAAAAGGAAAATCATAACACACACACACACACACACACACACACACACACACACACACACACACACCACTCAATTGAAAAACATTATATTAAAATAGCTTTACGAACCTGCCAAAAGCTATGTAAATTACTCAGGATTACAGGTATTGCCAATAGCATCTAGATATTGAAGAATATCCCTTATATAGCATCAGCTAAAAAGACAGTTAAAATAGCCACAATTGAAAAAAAAAATCCAAATAGAATAGTTGAGCAGATAGAGTAATTGTGAGGCCAATCATTTTTGTGTTCTTCCTGTGGCATGCCTCTTCTCAGATGGACTATAGGGACAGCATGTGATATTCAAATCTTTGGAGAATTATGTTAAGTTAGAAAATCATTTGAATTGTCCAGTCGTTCTATAGTTAGAGTTTTCACTGACAGAAGCATTAGCATGTTATGCCTTCATGCAGAGTCAGTTTATGTGGAGTTTACCTATGCTGGAGCCAAGGGAACCTATTACTCAGTCTGAGGTTTTTTTAAATGTAGGTCTTTGATGATCCCTTAACCAAAATGTCCTGAATTTATTTTGTGTCTATGATTATACTGGTTGACTCATAAGACTACAGACAAGTAGTTAATATAGTTCAACTCTTGGACCTAGATGTGATTTGAGCTGAGGCTTTCCAGGTTGTTCAGGTGGCTCCTCTGTCCAATGCTTGCTCCACTCGTGAAATTCTTAACAGCATCTAGTGCTAAGAAACGACCCATAACACACTACACTAGCCATTCATTCTCTATTACCATCACCAGCAATTTCTTGTTGCCGCTCCTCAATTTCACTTTAAGAACTATAATTACATGCATACCAGAAAGAATGGGATAAATAACTTAATTGAAGTGCAATTGTTAAGTGTTTAGTGTAGAAGGCATTTGTTGGTTAAGGTGATAGCTAACAAGATTTGACCATGCCGAACTGCAACTTAATGACTTGAACAGGGATCCCACCATGACCATCTGATGCCTAGGTGGCTTCTAGGAACAAGCTAACTACTTAATGTAGAGGCCCATTGGCAGGGGAATTCAGTGTCATGCTTGTCTGGTCCCCCAGCTGAGGGAAATGATCTAAAGTTTAAGGATTAAGTAGGTAGATTTTGAATCCTATTATCTTGATTTTGGGTCTTCTCTTTAGGGACATTTGAACTCAGGTCACTCACATACTCCTATACACACAGTCAAGATAGTGTTTCTTTGGGAGGAAAGTAGAGAAGTTTGGGTCATTGTGGTCTGTTCTGGAAAGGAACAGAAGGAACTTATCCTTCCATTGACTTAAATATTAAGTGCTTATTATATGCGCTAGTCACATATAGTAATATGTGATATGTTTTGGGCCCCCAGGAAGCTTACCATCTAGAACAGCAGTCCCCAACATTTTTGGTACCAGGGACCAGTGTTCCTATGAGAATCTAATGCCTGAAGATCTGAGGTGGAGCTGAGGAGGTGATGCTAGCTCTGGGTTGTGGCTGCAAATACAGATGAAACTTTGCTCGCTCGGCTGCCACTCACCTCCTGCCGTGTGGCCTGGTTCCTAAGAGGCCATGGACTGGTACCGGTTCGTTGCCCAGGGATTAGGGACTCCTGATTTAGAAGACAAGATGGGCTTTAATCAAATAATTACACCAATAGTAGTGATTGTATCATCACACACTGAGACAAGTATTTTGAGGGAAAGAAAATGATTCTCTGAAAGTGTCTAGCAAATGAAACTGACCTAGGGTAGGGAGTATGGGAGGTTTCTCTGTGGTCAAGACATTTTAGCCAGAATCCAAGATGAGTAGGGATTAACTAAGTATGTATTTGTGTGGCTATGTAGTATGGGGAGGAGGAGATGCTGGGAAGAACATTCCAAATCCATGGAAGAGCATATACATAGGCTCTGTAGCAGGAGGAAGTGGGGTGCGGTCACAGAACTGAAAGAAAGCTAGCATGTCTGAAGCATAGAGAGGAAGGAGAGTGATACAAGATGAAGCTGGAGAGGTACTCAGGGTCAGACTGTGCAGAGCGTTGTAGACTCTGATAAAGAGTGTGGTCTCTGTCCTAAGATCAACAAGAAACCATTAAAAAGTTTTATTTAGGCAGGTGATACAACTAGAATTTTATTTTTCAGATCATGCAGATATATACATGGAGAATGAACTATGGGGCAGCAATAGTAGAAGTTGGGGGATCAGATAAGAAGCTAGGACATAATCTAAGTGAGAGAAAATGGTAGACGAGGTCCTGAATGCACTAATCAAGGAACTTTCAGTCAATGAATAAATCAGCAAAGAATTACTCTGCATATATCTAAATATGCATGGGTAGCTCTACTCATCATCCTGAAGGGAGAGTCATCTTCAGCTTCCCACCTCTCTTTTTGGAAGCCTGGCTTCTGTCCAATTATCAAGAATTCCAATTTAATAGAGCTGACTTAATAAGGTGTTATGTTATTAAAAGTATTAGCATTTAAGGAAATCTGGAGAACTGATTCAAGTGCTGTTAACTAGTATTCTTGTATTGAGTACTATTTCTCAATCTGTGGTCCAAACAAATTAATGTCTCAGACTCCCCTGGGGGTTGGAGAAGTTAGGCGGGGACTTATAAAAAGTCAAATTCCTGGGCATTACCCCAGACCTATAAAATCCTCAGGTGCTTCTGATAAACATTAAAGTTCGAAAAGTACTGATGGAGGCTAATTTGGAGATTGACTTTGAATAAGGCAAATGCCTGTGACACTGAAGAAATAAGCAGGCATTACAGATTAGGATAGTCCCGAGAAAATGTTGAGAAGTGAGAATCAGCCAGTTGACTGCAAGGAAAGAGTAGTAAGTAGATTGACTTTACTAGGGTACAGAAACCTTCTTGAGAACACTGGGAATCACCTTGAGTAGGAGAAGAGAGAAGAGAGGGGACAGCATGCCCATGAGAGCAGTCCTGCCAAGCCTGAGATACACTGCATGAAGCAGCTTCTATAATCCCAGAGTCACCGAATGAGGGGCCTAAAGGACTGCACATTTGGAATTTCCCTCTCCCATGAAGTAAAGAAAATATTTATACCATTTATTGGGCACATAGCAATAATAGCTAACCTTACTAAATTTATACTATTTGCCAGGCATTTTGCAAAGTATTTTAAATGCATGGCATCATTTAATCCTCAGAACATCCCCATGAGATAGATACTATAATTATCCCCATTTTGTAGATGAAGAAATTGAGACACAGAGAGGTAAAATAACTTAATTACAGACACACAGCTGGTAAGTGTCTAAACCAGAATTCTAACCTAAGTCTTTCGCTTGAGATTGCACCTTTAGTTACAGTGCTGGGTCACTCACATCAATTCTAATTTATGCCCACAAGCATTGATAGTTCTTTAAATCAGAGCACATTTGTTCTTTTGGACAACCATCTCCAATTATTATATATGATGGAGGCTTGGCCCTGGCAGTCCAAAGGCAATTCAGGCCATAATAAGGTTTGGCTGAGGCCTGGATAAGTACATAATCTCATACAGTGCTCCTCACATATTGCTTTGTAGATTGATGATGGTCCACAATGAGTTAAGTGTAGCTGTTGAGAGTAAGCATTTGAGAATATTACAATACGACAGAGTGTTTTTATGTCTGTTGATGCTAACAACAACAACAAAATGGAGGCTTTTATTTTGAATGCTTTTTAAATTATATTTTATAAAAGTATAGATTGAACATTAAAAACAAATGAAAACAAAAACTGTAGTTCTTCACTCCAAATTGTTTGTGACACATGGGTCAGATGTAGATGGTAGGATGACCAGTGGATCTAATCTTAACCTTTATTTTGAGATGGCATCCTCTTCCAAGTTACAGAATCAACCCTCTTGAGGATTATTACGATAGATCACAGTGTGAAACCAGCCCCTTTTTAAAGTAGACTTAGATTCTTAGAGGTCATACACCAAATTCTAGGCAATTACTGTCAGTTTAAACATCCAAGAAGAAAAAAAGAAGTATATAATTAATCACGCAGAGGCATATAGAACCTGAGCAGTAAAGCTTCGATGGGGTAATAGACAAAATGGGGCGGGGTGGGTGGAAGGAAAGCCTTGTCATTTTCATTGACACTGTTCACAGTGTTGGATGTTAAAAAATCTTAAACACTTCAAATTTGTACCTTTGCTAAAAATAGAATAGGACTCAGGGAAAATGATGCAGCAGCATTGAATATGCCTATTCATGGCACTGTCCGTTCATTCATTCATTCATTCAACAAATATTTAATGTGTGCCTATTACTTACCTGTCACTCTGCTTGACACTTATGGATACAAAGAGAATAATCAAATAACATCCCTGTCCTCAAGGTCACAGTCTAGTGGGACAGACACTGTTATTATAAAACTTGATAAGTAATAATAGAACAGTGATTATCAAAGGGCTATATGTTTCAGAATCAGGGTAGAAGAGATGTAATTTGAAAGATCATATCAATTTTCTATAATCTTATATGTAGCAGAGAAAAAAATAAGCATATTGTTCTCTTAAGACAGAAAATAAAGATTAGTAAAAATTTGGCGGCTGCTAGACATGATAGTTATCCAAACCAAGAGATTGGACTCTCAATTGGATATAAATGGGTACACCAGTGTCTTTGCAAAGAGCAGGAGAGAGGGAATAGATTGCAGGACATTCTAAATGTTTATCAAAAAGGAGGAAAGTTTAAAAAGGTGAGAAACACTTTTGAATCTAGATGTAAAGAAAGACTTATGGGAACTATGGAGGCTTAAATGCTACCTGGGGTTGGTGGGAAGAAGGCAGAAACAATGCTTGTCAGGTCACAACAATCATTGATAAGGAGTCAGAGAATAAATAAGAAGTGCAGGAGGCAGAGGAAGAAGGGAGCCCCTGATGTCCCCCTTCTGAAGCACTTGAACATCCTTGGTAGCTCAAGAACAGTGTGTGCCACCTACAGCAGAGATACAGCAACAGCAATATTAAAAGCTGCTGCCCTCGAGGCATCTGGGATGTAGCGCCATTTGAGCTAGAAGCTCTGGCTTTCGAATGCTGCTTTTTCACAAACAAGACTTGCTAACCTCCATAGACCTCATAGACCTGTTGGAGCCCCAAACAAGACTCTAGATGTAAAAGCATTTTGTGATATTCCAGGTTTATGTACTTGTATGTTCATGCCCTGTGAATCACACCTCATGATTAAATGAGTTAATTGATGTATAAGGCACCAAGCCTCTCAGAAGGAAATTAGTGTATGAAAATATTAATAATGATGATTCACATTTGCTTCTGGCTAATTCCTTTCTTTAAAGGCTTGATAGCCAAAAGAACCTACACACAATGCCCTCTACTCTTGGAAGTGGGCTACATTGCCATGTTGTTAGCCACCAAGTACTGTTTCCAATTCAAAAGCAATGTTTTTTTTTTTAATCAGTGCTTCTTGCCAAAATCTGGAGATAGATACTTATATAAATAGTCTGTGCATACAATGATCATCATCTCCATATTGTTTGAGGCAATATACTAGATCATGATGAGCTATTGGTCACATCTGGCAGAGCCCTTAAGGAACCTTTGAGATTGGAATCACTGGTGGAGCAGAGCTCACTGAGAGCAAAAGACAAAAAGCATAGTTTTGTAAAAGTTAAATGAGACAATAATTCTCAGCTCAATGTTTCTTTAATACACATGGCCCCTTACAATGCAATTTCACTCTTCTGACTTGAAAGGGCTACATCTGTCACTAGGGTCCCCTCCTCTTGATCAATGGCTCAGACCTGAGTCGTTCAAAAAGCAAAAGCAGGCAAAAAGCCAGTTCTATTACGAATAAAAGTCGGCAACGTCAAGGCAGGCAGGAGTGAGCAGCAGTGGGCAAGGATCTCCAGGAGCAAGAGAAAATATTTCACATCAGTTTAATTAGCACTGCTGTTCCTACTCCAGGTGCTTCCTGGAGATGTGTAAAGGTAAATCTACAGCAAAAGTCAGAAATGGCAGCCAGCAGGACTGTCTTGAACTGTAACCAACGAGTAAGCAAAGTTGATCTCTGTATATCTCAACTACCATCTCCTTATCCTGGGCTCTCTCCTAGCCTTCTCAGCTTCCCAGGTTTCAAACCATTCCCTCTTCTCCTTCATATCCCCTTGTCCTATGTCCTGTTCCTGAGTTTCTTCCCTAATTCAGTCTGGTCCGATCAGTTTAGTAGAGCTAAGAAATTAATAGCTCCTAATGACTTTGCTTCTGGACATGGCTTTCTATTTTAAATTAAAGGAGTAATTAAATATTGGGGGTGGAATGAGGAACTGCTTCTGGGATTTCTCCCCAGCAATTTCATGGATAACGCGGGCCTAGGATTGCACTATAGAGCAGAATTTCCAGTCATTCAGGGGTACAATATAGAACATGGTGATATATTTTTCCCCTACTTTAGACCAAGAGAACTGGAAGAGTTAGTCACTACTATTCAATATACCAAGATTAAAGCAATTATTGTAAATTAGCTTAATAATGCTTCCATATGTCTTCAGAGGCAGGTTTTTATTTTTTTATCCTTTTGTCACTACCAAATAAATGGAGGCTTGTAAATATTGATAAACTTAATTTTTAATGAATTATCTATGCTCAAAGGTTCTGATGTTTTTAATTAAAAATTTCCTCATTATATACAGGAAAGGGTCTGCTTTGTGGCAGTATGAGACACCAGGAGAGCTTGAATGAAATATGGGAAGGAAATGATGGCTAACATGTAGCTGTCTTTTCATTTCACCCACATATTTTTTATTCTGAAGGCAGCAAAATCTATGCTTAGCATGGCCGCAGACTGACTTAAAATAATTCCCTCCTTTTCACGCCATAGATTTTAGCCTTCTGTTTCTGGAACACTCCAGCAACGAATCACTAAGGGATTACTCCAGAAGATGGAGAACAGTGCTTCTCAAGCTTTAATGTGCACATGAATCACCTGAGAACCCTTTAAAATGCAGATTCAGATTCATTAATCTGAAGTGATGCCTGAGATGTTTCATTTCTAACAAGTTCTCTAGGGATACTGATGTTGCTTATCCATGGAGCATATTTTGAGTTTCAAGGAATATTCTAGATACAGAGTCTAGATATGAGCTCTCTTTGTCTATAAAGCTGTGAAAGCATGAAGAGGCATTATCTGGATCAAGTGAAAGGCAAAGAAAACAAGAGAGAGGCAGATATGAGGCTGATTGCACTCATACCCCTCAGAGGTTCATATAGGTGTATTTCAAGCCGAACAAACCAGAAAGGCAGTTGTTTTCTCAAGCTAAGGGAGAAAATATGCCTAGTGGTTAAGACCATGTGTTCTGGAATCTTATTCCCTGGGTTTAAGTTCTAGCTCTATCACTTCCTAATAAGGACTTATGACACTTTACTTCCCTAAGCCTCAGTTTACTCCACTATAAAATTTGAACAATAGAAGCTATCTCAGGATGGTTGTGAGGATTAAATGTAATGAAGAGCATAATGCCTTAGATTTAGCACCTGCCATAGATGGTAGCTCTCATCAGGCTTGAGCTGATCGCATTTAAGTACTTCTGTGCTTCTTGAAAGTATTAGCCAGCCATGGTGGTGCCATATCTGCTTTTGATGTGACTCTCAAAGCAACTTCAATTGTTTGAGACTTAAGAAAAATTGGTGATTTCGGATTTAAATAAATGAACTTCTGAACAAAAGTGCGGAAATGGGAAGAAAAACTCCTGGCAGGAAGTATGCTTATTTTGTGCTTTGACCCTTGTCACTGCTTCTGCCTACTTCTCTGGCTTGAGAATGATTTAAAAATAAAAATGGATTAGGGGAACAAGCTGTCATCTGTCTCTGGCAAGAGAAAATGTGGAATCTGGGCCATTGTCCAGCCTAGGGCAGTCCAGGTGCAGGGGAAGAGAAGGGAGAGAAGAAGACCTGAAGAAAGACATTTCCAAGTCTATCAAGTGTGCATAGAGCATCGTTGAGTTGTAGGTGCTATCCTAAGATAAATAAGGGGCTTCTGATATAGTTGGAAAGATAATGGAGTAAAATACATGCGTGTGTGCATGTATGCACACACACAGGCAACCATGTATACCAAACTGACAAAGCTCCTGTGAGGACATCTGTTGGTTAAAGCAAAGAGTCTATCTCTGAGGAGTAAAGATTAGTCTAGAACAGAGGGTTGGGTCAGACTGTGAAGGTCCTTGAATGTGAAATATGTCCTGTGGGCAATTTGAAGTTAATGATGTTCTGATGGGGGTGGGAGATATCATGTGTAAAAGAGCATTTTAGGAAGATTAATCTGGTAACAGTTTGAGCAATTCAATTTAACAAACATTTACTGAGTTACATGTATAGGAGCAGAGTCCAAGGTACAGAGCTATGCAAGGAAACAGAAAAAAAAGACAAAATCTATATCCTCTAAGAATTAAAAGCCTTGTCAGGGAGACAGATACACTTTATGTCCTAGTATGGAATAATCTCCAATATAGAGTGTTAAGTACAAATATATAAGGTACAAGACAGTTTGTTTAGTATGCTGCAATTTGTTTAAAAAGGATAGAGGAAAGAAGTGGACATTTACATATGTATTTGTATATGTATTAGATGTATCTGCAAGGATACACAAAAGTTCTAATAACATCAGTTGCTTCAAGGGGAGGAAATTATGGCGGCTGGTGGGGGGAGGTATCGCTGTATGCATATCCCTTGATACTCTCTGAGTTTTAAAATAAATGAATGTATTATCTACTCATAAGTCTTAGAGATATATAGTAGAATGATGTGTATGATATTATGGAAGAGGGAAAAGATGAATTTCAGGTGAGAGAAGTTGGGAAGACTTCTTAGAGCATGTCGGCTAAAGCTGCGTCTTTGGACGGTAGCATTTCTACAGGTGATGGCTTGAGAGGATGTTATTTCAAGAAGAGCACAGAGTTTTCCTTGAGCCCCAGGGTTGTTTTGATAGGGGTAGGAGAAACCATTAGATCTGTGCCATCCAATATGGTAAGCACTCGCCACATGTGTTTATGAGCACTAGAAATGTGGCTAGTGCACGTGAATTGAGATGTGCTGTGATTGTAAAATACTCGTTTTTGAAGATAAAGTATGAAAAAGAATGCAGTGTTTCATTAATAAATTTAATATTAATTACATGTTGAAAGGATAATATTTTGGATATATTGGGTTAAATTAAATATACAACAGATCCTTGAATAATGTCATTTTGTTATAACATTGATGAAAAAATAAAAAATCAATGCCCAGTCAGTGCCTGTCTGTGTGGGTTTTCTCTGAAGACTCCAGTTTCGTCCCACATCCCAAATATGTGGATGTTAGGTTAATTGGCATGTGTACATTGTCCCAGTCTGAATGAGTCTGTTTTTTTGTTTTGTTTTGTTTTTGTTTTTTTAGTGGCCCTGGGATGGAAGGGCATCCTGTCTAGGGTGGGTGGTTTCTGCCTTGTGCTCTGAGCTGCTGGGAGAGGCTCTGGCCACCAGAGACCCTGAACTGAAATAAGCAGTTGACCGTTGAACAACACGAGTTTGATCTGTGTGGGTCCACTTATATATGGATATTTTATCAATAAATTGTTTTCAGTCTATGGTTAGGGATCCACAAATGTGGAATGCCAACTGTATGCATTGATCTACGCCACTTTATATAGGGGACTTGAGCATCTATGGGTTTTATTATACCCAGGCAATCCTGGAACCGATCCCCTGTGGATACTGAGGGACAACTAAGTATTTTTTTTGGGGGGCGTCAAAGTTATACTCAGATTCTTTACTGCATGAGGAGGTTTGGTGCCCCTAACCCCCATGTAGCTCAAGGGTCAACTGTATAGGCAAGAAGAATAGTTATGACAGAAATCAAGGAGTGAAGTACTAGGGTCTAGGGTTGGGTGTTGGCTTGGAAACCAGAAAAAGATCTATGTAAATTATAATATGAAGGGAGAATTGATAGAAATGAGTGGAGGTGTAGATGTCAAAGATAACCAGAAGTTTTCCAATGCTTGTGATTAAAAGCATGTCAGTGCCAGTGATAGATATAATAAAGCCTTGAGAGGAAACTGGATGGGGATTGCCCGGAAGAGAAGATAATTTTGATTTGTGACTGTGTGAGTCTGAGGTGGATGGCTGAAAGATGGGATCGAAGGCATGAGAGAAACATAATTTTGGGTCTTAGTAGAGGTGATCATGGTGGTCAGATAATTATAACTGTGATTTGTACTTGTATGGCATTGTAATATAAAAAATGCTCTCAAATACATTTTTTTACATAATTCTTACAGTAATCCGAGTCTTGAAGAGTTTAAGTAATTCGCCCAAGATTACGTAGTTACTTAGTGGCCAAGGTAACATGTTAAAACTCTATCACTGTGATTCCAAAAAAAAAAAAAAAAGGCCAAGAGAGAATGTAGAGAAGCCTTAGATTCTAGATTAAATAATTTCAGTTCTCTCAAGTTACTACTGAATTTGAGGGCTGGACCCAGGCCTGGAAAAAGCATCTTCAATGCTCTTCAATTGTTTTGAACAACATTTTTAGAGATGAAAAACTGAGGCTCTAAGAAGTTAAGTAAAATGTCAAAAATGTCTATTACTAAGAGAGATAGGTGGAACTCAGACAAGCACCTATGGTAGATTGCATTATTGTTTCCACATATTCATTTTTCCTCCTTGTTAGAGAGTGTGTCCCTGCTTCTGCCATGAGCCCTGCCTAATTGATGTGGGCTTGGTCATAAAACTTGCTTTGGCTAATGGAATATGAGCCAAAGTGATCTCTGCCACATATGGTCAGAAGTGGCTGAGTCATGGTGTGGGTCAGCCTTTTCTGTTCTTTTCCCTCTGCCATAAGAGAGACATGTCCCAAATAAGGGCTCCTCCTTCAGCCAGGGTCCTAGAATACAGCAGGTATATGAAGCAGAGCCTCAGATGACCTGTAGTTTCCAAATGGAACTTTGCAATGATAACTGAGGTTTGGGGATTGTTCATAACCATAGTACAACCTAGCCAAAGCTGACAAATATACTACCCCATTATATGGGCTTAATTCCATTACATTGACTCTATACAAATGCTCACTTTTCACCTGGTTAACTTCTTATCCTTTAGGTCTCCAATTATATATCATTTCTTCATAGAGGCTTTTGTTGATCACCTGGTCTTATTGAGACCACCCTCCCCACCATACACACATATACCATTATTTTCTGCTACGGTACCTGTATTCTTTTCTTTGTAGGCACTTAACACAATTGTACTCATATTTAGAGTTGTTTATCATTGGCATGCTCCACTTGACTGTAAGCTCATGAAGAGCTGGGTCACGTCTATTTTGGCTTACTATTATATGGTGCCTGTCACATAGTAGTTGCTCAGAGGATATTTGTGAAATGACTGATGAACAAATTAATAGCTTATTATTAACATGGTTAAAACCAAAAAGATGGGGGGATGCTACCATTAGGAAAGTAATACTCTGGGAGAACCTCCTGTGTGCAAGGATTAAATGCCATTTTATTCTTTTTGGTACCTCTCTTTCAAGGAAACTTTGAAAATAGTGGTACTTTTCAAATCCCTTACAAACAGATTTACTTGCAAACAGGCTTCTGCAGCCTGGCAGGTTTCCTGCCTGATACCAGAGAAGCCTTCAGCTAGACTAGAAGGACTCCTTTGAAAGAAAAGAGAACTGTTGCCATTGAATACTTAGTTTTATGGAGTAAGAGAGTCACTTGCCCTCCCCTCTGAGTGGTTGATGCAAAGCGGGAAGGAGGGGAAGAGGAAGAGACTACTGGGAAAAAGGAATTATGCACTGGGTGTAGTGGATGCCTTGCTGCTCCAAACCAGAAAAATTAGACCTACTTCTCCTCACTTTCACCTGCCAAAAAACAACTCAAGAGGTGGCTCTGGACTGTATCACACTGAGCTGGCAATCAAGAGTTCGAAGGGTTTGTGCAAAATTGTCTGCTTCTTCATGACTGAGACATACACACATCTGCAGGCTCAGGTGATGGGATGGAGGAGGAAGTAACAATTCTGTATTTTAGATCATGAAAGCTCTTGTATGGAGAAACCCACGAGATCTCACAACTTGAATTGTTGAAACACACAGTGAAGCCTAATTACGAGTATATTGTGTCAGTGGGTGGAGTCAGTGACCCATGAGGTCCCTTCGCTATTAAGGAAACCCATTAATTCTGTGACCCTAAAGTTCCCGCCTTATGTGAACACACAGCCAAGCTAGGTTCCTTAGGCAGGGCAGAAGAGGAGAAGCTTATAGGAATATACTGAATTTTTAAAAAGTAAAAAAAAAAAAAAAATGTAGTAAAAAGCAAGTGGCATAATTGCCATGACTTATACCCCATGGCATTTGATAATAACAAGGTTGGTACATTACAAATAAGTTCCACATTTACAATTCTGCCTTGATATTTGCACTTATTAAATTGTTTAGGGAGGTGGTTTCTGGATGCTGGCAGCCCATATATAAAACCTATTAGCATAATTGGAGTAAAGTCAAATCCCTCAGTGTACATTACAAATATTTGTTAAAAGCTTGACCTTGGAGGAAAAACCTTCCTCCTTGTCTTCAATCAGTCATTAGCTCCTGAAAACACTGCTCTGAAATCAGCTTCTAGTCATTCACAATTGGGGGAGCTTGTCCTCAACGCTGACCTTCAGCAGGCCCTCAGTTTCTAGGACAATGATGAAGGTATGTTCTCACCTGGATGAAGAAATTAGCTATGATTTTCCATTACATGTACCAAACATTCCTTTTCATTTGCTTAATTCACCTAGAGTTGACACTACACATTAATTCATTGAGCAATTGCTTTGTGTAAAGGGCCAGAGATGAATGAGGCAAGTCATTGCCACTAAGAAACTTACACTTTAGTCAAGGACACAGACAACTAACTCTAGTAGAAGGCAGAATGAAATAGGGGCCATAATAGAAGTATGAACAATTGCTGTGGGAGCATAGATAACACAATTTATTTTAATGAAGGAAGGAGAATTAAGGCTTCAGAAAGGCAACATGGGTCCTCGAAGGATTAATAGGAGAGAAAGGGTAAAGTTGGGTGGTGAGGTCATACCAGACTTAACTGCATGTACATAAAGTGGCATGAGAGGTATGTACATGTTTGAGGATGTAATCATATGTTTGTTTATCACTGGCAAGTTGCAATGATAAATCTGGGACAGCATGGATGAAGAGATGGTGAAGAAACTTGAAAGTTATATTTGAGTCTGCTTCTGGGACCTTTGAAGCTCATACCAGTTTTGTTAATTAAAGGGAACAATCAAAAGTTTTCAAAGAGAGCCACGAAAGGCCTTTTAGGAGGCAATTTCTAGCAGTGTGAAAGATGGGTTGAAGAGGGTAAAGTACTGAAACAGGGAGACTAACTTCTGTGCCTGTCTGGATATTAGAGGACAGGGAATAATACAAGGCACATCTGGCATTTTTAGCCTTAGAGACTGAGAAAAATGTAGTGCCCAGAATGAGATGGACAACCTGGATAAAAGCTTCAGTTTGTTGGAGAACATATTTGTTTGGGAATATACTGAGTTTAGTTTTGTGAGCTATTCTTTACGGAAAGAAGGTGATTCTGGGGTTCAGGAGAGATCTCAGTCATGTGCTGGTGGGAAATTGTCAAAGCCATGGAAATGGCTAAGATGATGGTGGAAAGAATACAAATGAACACTGGGGAGTCTGCCTAAATTTAGGGGTCATGTGAGGACAACCAGTGATAAAGGGGACTGAGGAATTTTCTGAGTTATGGGAAAAGACAGGGCTGGGTGTATCTGTGGAAGAGTGGGAGAAAACAGGATGAGGATTAAGAGGAAATCATAGGATTTGGCAAGTAGATGGTCAATGGCAGCCTTGAAAGAGATCCATGGAAGTTTGCCGTTCTTTAATTGGATGGAGGAGACTTGAGGATGCTTGTAGACTGAGAGAAAATGAGATGATGGAATGGAATAACAGATATGAAAAGTAAAAGTTCTTTTAAAAGCACAAAGCACCATACAATATAAGGTCATTGAAAGTCAGCTTTTTATCCCAGATGCTCTGGAGTCAAAAGGTCATTGGCATCTAAAAGGCACTTTCATTTTTATCATTATACTGAATTCTGCTAAGGAGCCTTATTCATGACCCCTTTCACTGTCCTTTCCTCCCTCCCCCAAGCACCAACATAAGTGCTACCAGTTGTTCAGGCAGGTAAAACACTTCCTTACTTGATTTTTGTCAGCTATTATAGACCACTCTGCTATTACATGTCATGAGTTTACAAAAACTACTCAAAGAGAAGATTCATAGTATTTAGGTATCTTTAACTTAACTCCCATTTTAATATTTGGGAAAGCGGAGGGACAATAACAAAAGGTATTTGCAGGGAGCGGGGGTTGGGGAAGATGGATCAATTCATATACCAGTTCCTCTCTCAAAACAAAATAATAGGAGCTAAAACAAAGCTATTCAATGTCATATGTAGCCAGCAATTGAATGTATGGAGAAGAGAAGCTTTGTGGTTCTTTGAGTAGAAAAGTATTTAGCATAAAGGGAATAGACTTGGGCACAGTTTAGAAGTCTGAGAGATTCCATGGAAAAAAGTAAAACAGGAAAATTTGCTGTTCTTCTAAAGTAATAATTGTTCAAGGACCTCTTAAAATATTAACCAGACCTGAACAAGCCCGATCCTGTCTGATCTCAGAAGCTAAGCAGAGTCGGGCCTGGTTAGTACTTGATGGGAGACTAGGTGCTGTAGGCATAAAAATAAATATAAGGGATTGTATGCTGACGAAGGTCCTTGTAATCTGTGAGGTCAACTAAGTGTTGCCTCACCTAAAAAAAAAAAACAAACCTGAAATATGTTAAAAATACATAATATGAAATGTAAATTGTGACAACAACAAAGTGTGTGTGTGCAGAGAAGTAAAAGTGTAGAGTTTTTATATGTGATTGAACTTGTTGGTATCAACTTAAAATAGACTGCCAGAAATATAAATATTTTATATAAGCCTCAAAGTAACCATGAAAATACTCATAGAAGTTATACAAAGTTCCTTGCATCTGTGAGGTCAACCAAGGGTTGCCTCGCCTAAATATATATATATATAATTTAATCAGACACTTAAGAAGTCCTAGCTATGAACTAATTAAAACTTTTGCCATAAATTATTCTTCATTTAAATGCCTTTCCTGTCATTATGAGACCAAACCTGAATCAGTATATTTTAATATCCACTCAGTCTTTGTCAGTTTTTTGTTTCTTTAAACAGCCTTTCAGTGTTTTGCCTTTCAGAATTACTAAAAAGAGAAGAGAAGGGAATGGGAAAGGGAAAGAAAAAAGGAATAAGAAGGAAAGGGAAAATAAATGCAATCTAGAGAACTTCCCCTTGCTTTTATTACCATAATCACTATAATATCACTGAATAGTTCTTGTGCAGAATCATGTTCTCATCTGCTCTATGTCTTTATGACTTGATGCTCTTTGTATATACAGCTTGTATGAACGATTCAACAGTACAGTTAATAGGCTTGTACCAACCGTCAGAGCTAAAGCTGTGCATATCCATGGTATCACTACTGCAAAAATGAGCTCTCCTTTTTGTGTTCAATTTTTCTGTTAAAAGGATCCCATCAATCACTTGGGTCTGCAATCTTGGTGTCAGATTGGATCCTCCATCTCTTCATACCCTCAACTTCTAATTGATTGCTATTTCGTTAGATGCCACTTGGATCTGTCCCACTGATGCTACCTTAGTTTAGGCCCTCATTATCAACAGCCCCCAATGGAGAAGGTCTTGTGTGACCTCTCCCCACTCTGCCCTACACAGAGCTTCCGGCATCAACTTTGTTAAGTGCTCTGTATCATTTCTTTCCTCAAAAATACCTCAGTATTTCCCTGCCCTTTATAATTCAAACCTGAACCACACAACTACTACTGCCTTTCCTGACACATACTCCAGTTAAACTGTTCTATTCCTTGCACATGCATATCAAAGTTTGTATCTCTGTTCATGCCTTCCCTTCCTCTTCAAAAAGACCTAAGCTCCATGAGAATAGGGAGCACATCCAGCTATCTGGGTTACTGTTATGCTCTCAGGGCCTAGTACTGTGGTTGGCATACAGCAGGTGCTCACTGAATATTGACTGAATGAATAAAAGTCACTTCTAAGTCAACTTACCCTTTAAATTGCGGTTCAAATGCCACCCCTGCCAAAAAGTCTATACTGATAGCTGCTTCCCACCTTAACACCTACCTCATCTCTCTAAGGGATTTTATTTTCTGAACTCCCAGAGGCCTTATCTATACCACTCTTATGACATTGATCATTTTCCTATCACCTTGAATTACAATGCTTTTTGTACCTGTGCCATCTCTCTATAGACTGTGACAGCCCTCAAGGCATTAGCTATGTTTAATTCATAATTGTGTCCTAAAAAACATTGTCCATTGAGTGGGCACTCAATGATTAGAATAGCCACACTGGAGGGCTTAACAAAGTAGAGGAGTTGAGGGGTTATCACTATTTTAATCATATGATAATAGCTCTGTGCTTTGCTCATAGACTTCAAAAGTTGAAAATGCTGCCTGGATCTCATTTAGCCAAAATATCGATGAAAATATTGGCTGAACCTCTATTAGCCACGATATAAGGTCATCATGGCTAAAAGTTGAACTCCGGCCAGTTTCCAAGAACTAGGAACAAAGTCATGGTTTGCATAATTCCTGAATTTGCAAGTAGTTTTGTTTTTTTCTCTCTCTTTCTCTGCAATGGATACTAACTGTAATAATATTTTATTTGTGGCTATTGGGACTCTAGATATCTAAATAAATTCAGTCTGTAAATGTGATCTTTGGTTATAGCTTTCTTTGTATTATAAATCAAAACTATACAGCATGTTACATGCATTGCATATGTATCAATTTCCAGATTTCCACTTTCATTCGAGCTCTTGGTATTAAGCTCAACTCCCTAGTTGTCAGTACTGTTTCTCAGACTCCCTACTAAGGAATTTGTGTACTTGGGTCTCTGAGGGAGAAAAAGCCAATGTATTTGTTTCCTGGAGCAAACCATTCCAAGGGAAATGGTGATCTTGCTGGGTACTTTGGATAATATTGTTTATAGACCTGGTTATGACCTTGTCCAGCCCTCTGTCTTCAAGTTGGCCCACCTATGATGAAAGACTCTTTTGAAAGCCCTTCAGAGAAAAATTATCTATAATCCTTTATTACTCATTCTGAGCATTTTTGAAGTCCATTTGCTTTTATTCTATAATCAAGAGGAAAAAAATAACTTTTTCAATAGAAAGTTTCTCTGGAGGATGTAAATCACCCTTCTGACCCACCTGGATTTTTAAGTTGTGCAAACATCTTTCCACTGCTCAGAAAAGCACTGCTGAAAACTACTTCAAGAAAAGCTCATAATTTCCACAGATATGTGCGTCTTTGAATACATCCCATGATTTCCACCTGACCAGGTCCTTATAGAAACACTCTTATACTTGTGTTCAGTTGAAGCTTCTCCTTCTAGAACATGCTTACATCTTGTCTTGATACTTCAGTCTGTGCCTTTTCATTCATCCTTAATATCAAATATCATAGGCAGCACAACATTTAATGTATATCTTAACTTTATTGAATAAGTAAGTATGCATTACATATAGATTGCAAGTCATTCTTGGTCCTGTGAAGAGAAAGATGTTTATTCCCAAGGCAAAATGAGAGCATGAATCTACAGTTGTGTTGCTACTGAAATACTTCTGGGTGTCTTGGTATGGGCACAATCTCCCTCAATACACATTCAAAACAGGCTTTGCTGTTACCTCTCCCTTCAGCTGAGGGAGTCACAATATCTACAATAAATATGTAAAGAACCCTTTTGCATCAGAAGTAGTTTTATGCCTATGTTATGAATCATATAAGTCATTTGGTAAAAGATTTCATAAAAGGGGCAGAAGAGATACACCAGAGCTCAGAATTGGAACCAGTTATTTTTTCAAGTTAATTGGCCATAATGGCAAAAGTATCAACCAAATTTTAGAATAGCCTGTTCAGCTATTTAACATCAAAGCATGCAGTAGCCTGTGCAGACAATAGCTTTTAGGGACAACCTTGAATTTGACTTGAGCACCAAGGATGCATTTTAAAAAGTGAGAAGTACAATTATGTGCAATGACTAGTGCAGTGAGCTGAATGGTAGCTCCCCAAAGGTATGTCAATGTCCTAATTCCCAGAACCTGTGATGTTACCTTATTTGGAAAAAGGATCTTCACAGATGTAATTCAGGGATCTCAAGATAAGGAGATTATTATGGATAAACTGGCTGGGCCCTAAATGCCATCAAAAGTGTCCTTATAAGAGGGAAGCAGAGGTAGATTAGATATACAAAGGGAAAGGTGATGTGTAGAGCAGAGAGAAAGTTGGCCACAAGCCAAGGAATGATGAGTCACAAGAAACTGGAAGAGGTTGGGAGCAGATTTCCCTCTAAAGCTTCCAGAGGGAGTGTAGCCTTGCCAACACCTCAGTTTAGGACTTCTGGCCTCCAAAACAGTAAGAGAATATCTGTTGTTTTAAGCTACAACATTTGGAGTAATCTGTTACAGCAGCCAAAGGAACCTAATACAGATTTTGGTACCAGGAAGTAAGGTCCTGCTAATATCAAATACCTAGAAGTATGGAATTGGCCTTGGAGGTGGGTAATGGGTAGAGGCTAGAAGAATTTTGCTGCATATGATAGAGAAAGCATAGATTGCCTTAAATAGACTGTTTGTTAAAGGTACTTCTGATAAGGGTTTAGAAGGAACTGAGGTACATTTTATTGGAAACTGGAGGAAAAGTGATCCTTGTTATATAGTGGCAGAAGGGTTATCTGAATTGTCTCCAACAGTTGTATGGAAAGTAGAATTTGTAAGTGATAAACTTGGCTATATTTAGCTGAGATTTCCAAGCAAAGTATTGATGATATGGCCGAGTTTCTTCTTGAGCTTACAGTAAAATACAAGAGGAAAGAGAGAAATTGAGGAAAGAACTGTTAAGCAGCAAGGAACCAACATTTCATGATTCAGGAAATTTTGAGCCTATTCAGATTATAAAAGAGGCTAAAATTAGAGACTCACTATTTGGATAGTATGCTCTGGAGATAAAGCCAAGGGTGTGGCTGGACAATCTTTGGCTAGTGTTGGAGAGATTAGGTGTTGATTAATGGATCTGCTCAACCATCTCAGAAGCCAGAATAGAGATGAGGTTATCCAGCAAAGATCTGTGAGGACTCTCTTGTCTCACTATTGAATCAATGTGACATATGTGATAAGCCCAAAGAGTTTTTGAGAATGTTATACCAGCAGAAATACTTCCAGGTTGGCCTGAAAGGGACAGAGACAAAGTGAGAGAAAGTTGTCATACTGCCAAAATTTTACAGACAGGGAACGGGCTGATAAAATTGCATACATGTGCTATCCTTCAATATAAAGGTTCACTCCTAGGGCAGAGCTACAGATACAGTGGCATAGGCCCAAGCATGGGAGCAGATACAGAAGTGCAAGCCATTAGCAGAGAGGGAGAGACTCAATCCATGGGCCAAAAGGGCAGAACTACAGGCCTAAAGAGCGGAGCCCTGAGACAAGAAGGATTATTGTCAGACCTCAAATCCTAAGGGGATTTTGCTGTATGAATTTTGAAAATCATCGGGATAGATGCTTTCCATCTTCTCCTTTTTGGAATAGGAATGTCTATAATTATAATTCAGTACCTGTCCCACCATTGTATTTTGGAAGCAGATGATTTGCTGTCTTGTTTCATTGATCCATAGATGGAGAGGAATTTTGCCCCAGGAATTTTACCTATACCTGATTTAGATGATCTAGATAAGATGTCAGACTTTTGAACTGATGATGTTTGAATAAGATTCTAGACTTAGAGTTGATACTGTAATGAGTTGAGACTTTTGGGAATGTTGAGATGAAGTGAAGATATCTTGCACATGGGACAGACCTAAATTTTGGGGGGCCAGAAGACAGACTGTAGTGGGCCAAAAAAGAGATATCCACACCCTAATCCCCAGAACTTGTGAATGTTACCTTATTTGGAAAAAAAAGAGTCTTGCAGATGTAATTCAATTTAGGATCTTCAGATGAAATTATCCTGGATTCTCTGGGTGAGCCCTAGATGCCAACGTAAATGTGTTCTTATGAGAGGCAGAGAAGATAATGTGAAGAGAGATGCAACCATAACTCAAGGAATGCCAACGGCCACCAGAAGATGAAAGAGGTAAGGGAAGATTTTCCTCTAGAACCTCTGGAGAAAGCATGGCCCTTGGTTTTGAATATCTAGCCACCAGGACCTTGAGAGAGTAAATTTCGGAGTTTGTGGTAATTTGTTATAGCAGTTAAAGGAAACTAATTTAATTAGTAAACAATTTAAGGGTTTTGTACTTGCAAAAAAACATTCTGAAGAAAATCTTCATAAATTGGTACTTCTCACATGTGGTAGTAATAAACCCAACAAAAGACATTAGTATAATTTGCTCCTATATTAAAATTGTGACTATGTACTTATTTTTGGGTGATATTCTTCTACGTAAAACAAAACTGCAAATGGCTAGAGCAGGACCATTCTAAATCTGGGAAGCAATCCCCTGAACTCAATTACTGAAACTTCATGAAAGACCCTGAAAAGGCTTCATAATGTTTGTGAAAAGCATGTGGGGTTACTCTAAATAGAAATATAAATTTATCCACAATAGTACTTCATTTTTCCCCCACAAACTAAAAAATAAGGCAAGTTCACATCTGGAAAAGGTGATACACATCAGTGTTTCCACCTTAACCAGCTTGATAATATGGCATGGCAAATGCCCCTAAATTTTAGTCAAGGTTAATATTTTATAATGTCATTTTCCTATAGCCTAAAAATCTATCAAAATACTAAAACCATACCATGAATATTTCAGAAAAGACTTTGTGAAGTCCAAAATACACACATTAAGTATTTATATAAATTAGTAGAACCTAAATCTTTGTTAAAAAACAGTGTGATATTGATATGTCTCTTAAAATTGTCTGTGTATGCCTATGTGCATCTTAAGATGAGAAAAAAACTGTAAAATCTCAGATACTATTATTCTTTTTGATTTCTCTACTGTAGCAGCTTCATAGCTTTTTAAAGTATAACACCCAAGTAAGAGTGCACTGGAGGAAAAGGCAGCAGTTTGAGTCATTATACATCTATATAAAAGAAACTCTGAGCTATTGGTCACTTGTTTACTTTATCTCAAGTGGTGACTTGCCAAGCCAGTCTGTTCTTGCTGAATGTCTAGAATGTGCTTTGGAGGAGTAGAAATAAGATTCTCTAAGATATATACGTATAAGAAATCTTTTACAAGAATCGCAATCACCTGCATGGATTAGTTTTAAAATTGCACTCCAGAGAAGTTATACCACATTATTTCAATGCATATTTGAAAACAATAGACAAGTTAAGTATAACTCTTACTCCCTCATTGATTTAAGAACAATGTAGGGCCTATTTTTCTCCTGGAGTTGTTTATGGCAGCATCATTTTAATTTGTTAATATAAGGTAAGTAAGTATGATGATGACTGAGAAGTTCACTTAGTCACTGAGATGTGGAATTATTGTAGCAGGAGCTATAAATATATACACATACGTACACCTACACACGTATAATTTCTTTTTCTTCTCCAGACCACCGAGGCAGAGTTGGAAAGGGGAGTAGAAAAACATGAAACAATTGACCTTTTATTTTTCTGCTGCCTCCTGCAGAGAGAAATCTTTTTCTTCTCAGGTCTTCTAGAACTCTATTCCCTGCTGTCAAGAGGGTCATGGGAGAAAGAAAAATAGAAGAAATAAACCACAGAGATTAGGACTCAATATTTACCCTTAAAAATCTAAATAAAGGTAATAGAATTTTCAGGTTCATCCCTAGCATAAACATTAAAATGTGAGGTTTTTCTCAAAAATAGCCATTTAAAGTATTTGTATAAAGTAGATATATGTGCATAATTAGAAAATACTCCTTTCAATAAAGTTTTGATCACTTTCTCTAACTGCTTCCATTAAACTTTGGTTTATTTTTAGCAATGATAAGTGCCTGCAATATCATGCTGAAAATGCTAGCTTAATGATAAATTTAATTTCAGCCAAAGCAGATGAAAATCCATCAGCTCTGACTTGAGATAAGATTCTAAATAACTTGATGGCAGTGAAGCAGTACTTTTTCTGAGATTCTAAAATGGCTTCTCTTACAGAGTTAATACACACATTTTCATTGGTCTTTTCCTTTTCTGTTCAACAGGAATCAAAGCAGACACTGAATAATTCTATTATTTTTCTTGTTTCTTTTTTAGGGACGTGGACTGCAAATTTGAGTAACATAGTAAATTTCTGACAGAATGAATGTTTTCGAAAGCCTTAGAACTCTTCAATTTCTTACACTTTTCATCATCATCATCAGGTCACTCACAATAAGAAAAAATATGCATCTCTACATTAAAATGGAGCACACATTTTATAATCCTGGTAATTGTGTTCATAGTAGAATTGTGAGAGGAGTCTTGCAATAGCTTTACAAATGCAGGCTGTTTCATCTGGCTTAGCTTGATCTTTGCAGAAATGCACTTATTTCCTCTCCATCCCTTGAGTGCATGTTTTGTTCTCAAAATGCTTGATTTTGTTTACTTAAATATTTTTATATTCTTTGGCATCAGGAATCACTTAGATGAGCTAGCTCCATTGTGGCGAGAGCGTGACCTTTCCAAAGGTACTCGTCTGTTATCTGTAACAGAAAGAGGAAAAGAACCAAAAACACGGTGAGCTTTAGATCTCAGCTATTACAGGATGTCAGGTCAAAAGAGGGCTACAAATAGTCCTGAAAAATCACTTCAAATGAATATGTAAATAAGTAACAAGGAACCCAGATCTGAGGAGTTCACACTGCAGCTGCCAGGCTGAGTTCAAGGGTTCTGCAATCAGCACTAAATGACTTTCCTTGGTAAGTGAAGTCAGAGTGATAAAAGAAACGGAAGGATTTCCTCAAGTACAATCCCCTTGGAAATAGCTGGCGACAACAAAATTCCTTGGTAAAGATGTTAAATTGAAAGGATCTATGTGCAGTGCCTTTTGTTGGAAAGCACTTAAACTTCCCATGAGTTTTCTATCTATATGTTGGCTACCTCTAGAGGACACCGGTGTGGGCAGAACAAAAACGGTTATTTTTTTTATTTTTTACAATGATTGCAATATGTGGCAATCAAACCAGCTACTAAGTCTTTGCCTGATTGCATGATGTAAACAAATTCAATACATTATATAGTCATTATGGGAAATGAATAATGAATTGGTCCCATTCCCCTCACCCGTCACAGGAAGAATAATCACTGTAGAGATAACTGTTGGCACAAAGCTTGGAAAGCTACATTTTAAAGCATTGAAAGTTGCTGGAAATAGTTTTAACTTTAATAGGAAAAAGGTTTACAGCTCTGCATTGAGACGATCACTACTATGTTATTGTCACCTGTTTTATGCTCAGCTTAAATGCAATTAATGTGGGTGAAAATCTCTTTCTGACAAAAGCATAATATACTTAGATTCTCTATTTAGAATAAGACTAGGTCCATAAAAATAATGACAACCACCAGCACATACATAAACTCTAACACTTTATACTTCTTAAATTGCTAATTCACACAACAATCCCTGGAGGTAAGCCCATTTCATTCTATCCTATTATCTCTACTTTAGTGAAGAAGGTTACACAGCAAATCAATGGTATGATGGGGGATTATGATGCAAAGTTAATGCCTAAATATCTGGCCTGCTTTGTTCAGAGGTAAATGTGGGGGCCTCTCAAACTACTACTCATTTCTTCCCTAATGATGATGTGAAAGGAACACATTCTGACTGTCTCATAGGAGGATGGACTTTGAGAAGTGCCGACATTTTGCCATGATACCTTTTCCATATGTGCTGGTGACTCTTGACTGACTCCTGGTAGTCTGTGATCAGCACACAGCAAAGAAAGCTAACTGGCTTCCATGACCTTGGCCTCATTAACATCATAGTATGAGTACACTGAACCAACCAGCTGTAAGCTTAAAGTGCCTTATAATGCATTGTCACTGAGAGGTAAGAAAGAAAGAGGCATTTTCTCTTTTTAGAGATATATCTGAGTGATGGAATATTTGGGTATCCTTTTAAAGATACCATTTAAAAATTCATTATTTAGTTTGTGATATAGATCACAATTCAGCTAAAAATGAGAAGATAACACTCCTAGATAAAGGGCTTATTACTTAGATGTCATTGGTTTGCATACAGATTGGTTTGGGACTTCTTAGAAAACATTTAAATGTGAGATTATAATATAATGGTTACCATTGCATTGCAAGCATATAAGCATTCAGTGTTAAAGCCACCAGCTTTGAGAATGATGATGCCATTCACAGAGGATTGTCCCAGATCAAAGAAAGGTTTGTGCTTCAGTGGTCTTACGAAAAAGAATGCCACTGGCACCCCCTACCATCACTCACTGCCTACTGGATTCAAAAGAAGTACCATGTGCAAAAACTCAGCCTTGCAGGATTAAATGATGTGATGTGAGGATTCACACCAACCTGCAACTTGCTGGTAGCATTTGGTGTGAGAAAACTAACTTATAGGTCAAAATGAACTGAAGAAAGGACATTGAAACTTTTGGAAGGCAAGATAAATGTTGTTTCAGGGTTCAAATCTAGCTCTTGGCATATACAAAAGAGAATTATTCTATATTATCTGCCTTCCTCCTTCTCTTCCTTTCTTCCTTCATTTTCTCTCTCTCAATTTTTTGGTATCTAATTGGGTCCCTATGTTCATGAGATAATTATAAAAGGAAGCAATTCTGTGAAAGTCACCACTTATGTTTTTAAAATATTAACCTACATCCTTGTTTATGAAAAAATGCCATTAGAAACAATGATAGCAATGACTGGTATGAATTTTGTGATTTATTTACAATTCTATTGTAATGTTAATACTATTTTAGGTACAAAATACATATTTATACTCTAGACTTGTATGGATCAGGCCACAAGTACAATTTAGAGGATAACATGTGATATGCCTATATAACATAAATATATATGTGCATCTCTCTTTACATTCTAATAGTTTGCAATTGAATGATGATGTTCCATGCTTAGATTCATGCCTTCATTGAAGCAGAGATTGACAATCACTGAATTTTTTGAAATACAAATTCTATATTTATGGTATTAAATACTAATGGGTAATAACTAGTGACTTGATCCTCATAAAATCAGGGCACATAGTTGGCATCAAATTTATGAGAAAAGAACAGATGTTAGATATTATTGCTGTTAGAGATGATGGAGTAATTTGGTTGATTATGAGAGTGATTGCATTTTCTATTTGGAGACATAGATAGAGGACACAGGTGCCCATATGATATAATTTGAGAGCTCCAGGATATCCAGACTGAACCAAATTCACTTTTCTATCTAGTCTGATTTTCCCAACACTAGTGATACTAGAATAGTTTACATGGTGAAAAAAGGGGCCTCTTCTCCAAAAAATCAATAGTTTAAAACATATATATATGATGTGGAGGGCTTTGTCAGTGGCTTTCCTTTCCAATATGCCTGTTGTCCTTTTGTAAATCAAAGAGAGGTAGATAGCGGGAGGTGTCTGCGTTTGTATACTTGTTGGGAATATTGTGCAGTGTGATACAGGCAAACACATTTCATTAGAAGATGGGGAGACATGATTTGTCATAATCTTCTGCCACCATTTTAGTAATATATGAGGTAACATGGTGAATAAGAAAGCCTAGAGATTCTAGTATATCGTTATGGTCTAGGAATTCATTAAGAGATTCTATTGCTTGCAAACACAAGGACTGATGCAGTAGTAAAGCCTGAGATGTTAGTCCTAAGATGGACCTTCCAAATCCACCACAATTGGGTATGCATACCCTAACAGATTCTCTTTAGTCACCAAAAGGCTTGTCTTTAAAATATGCCCCATATGAAGGTGAAAAGATTCTGCTATTACAGAGGTTGACCTGGTTATAAAGTTGAAAAGAGGCACATAGTTATATGAAAGTATGCATTCTATGGGAGAAGGATTGCTAAAATTAAAACAATATTCTAATCTGTCATCAAAAGAGAATATAAATACATGGCCCAGCTTTAACGGTTTCCACATATTCTGAATGTCAGATTAACCAGCTCAAACCAATGTCAAAGTTTTCCCACTGTCTTAAGAGCAAGAAGCTTTATGCTTTTTCTGAGCACAAATTGATTTGACATTCATCTCAAAATCTTCCCACCTAAGTCCTACAGTGAATAAATTAAACCCATTATTGCATTGCTCTAAAATTCATTCATGCCATCATATCTTCGGCAACTGTATACAAAGCACATCGTCCATGAAATAACTGAATGTCACAGTTTCAGGTCCATAGCTAAATCTATACCACTAATTTCCTTCTTACTGAAAGCTTTATCAAGTGAAATAACTGAGCAATAAGCATATCATAGATAAGGTTTAAACAAAATGTTATGTGAGATCAAAGGACTCAAGCCTGTGGTATGTAACTTGGGAATGTGCAATTAATCCTCTAACAAAAGTGAGTGTATGCCAAAGGTACAAGGCATCTTGTATAGTGCATGAGCAGGTCAGGTTGAAACTGAAAAACGGATAAAAAGGCCATGTCCATTATTCATTTCCACCCAGGTTAGGTGTCCATCTGTTGTCTATGAAAGAACTGTTTCCTTCCTAGTGTTTCATAGGGATGTAGATGTATCAATATTGACCTAACACAATGCACAATACTCTCCCAGCAAGGTAACATACAGTAAGTGTGCCTGGTATATACTGTACATTGTGTTACAGAAAATCCAATTTTAATGCAAATTAGTTGGCTAGAAAACAAAGTAAAAGAAACCCTCTGTAATTTCCAAAGCTCTTCAAAAGTGAAGGTGTGGCAGACTGACCATCAATGGGTAGACGTTGTTTCCAGCAAACTGAACTAACGGGACTGGATTTATGGACTTTAGGCTAAGAAAACCAAGAAAATTTTAGATTGCTTCAGGAAATGACTATTGAGTAACTGCATTCTAAACACTGATGAAAGAATTTATTTTAGATTGTTATACTGATATCTCATATGAACTTAAAATGTTTTCCCTTTTGTCCCATGATTGCTTGTTTTTTTTTTCTCCTGTGATTTTAGAGATCCTGAATCGATACGACATCTCTCTCATTAGAAATGACTAGAAGGTGGCAGCTGAATTAGGTTTAGGCTTAATCTCTTGGTGGAAGACAGCCAATTCCTGTATAAGTTGGCCAGTCATTCTTTTCACTCTTACTACAACAGTGTCTTTTTAAAAGAAAAATATATATATATGTTGAGCTCAAGCTACATATACAACTTGGTGTTATAATTTTTCATTTAATATTTTATTGTTGAAATTTTCCATGTCATTAAACTCTGAAACATGATATTGAAAACATGATTTTTAATGGCCACATACTCTTCTTTTTATATAAATATACCACATTTGGTTAACTATATCTCTACTGCTGGACATTTAAGTTATTCCCTTTTTTTTTCTGTTATAAAAAGCCTCACAATGAACATTCTTATAGTTATATCTTTACATACACTATATGTGGAAGTGGCATTATTAAGTATGTACAATTAAGTCCAAAATTGTACTCCAGAATAGTATTAATTTAAATCCAATTGGCAGTAAGTATATGAATTTGTCTGTCTTAATTTATTGTTGGGTATTAATCTTTCAAAAAATGTACTAATATGAAAAGTGACTAGTGGCATTTGCTTCATTCTTTTTTCATTTCTTCAATTCTCAGTGAGGTGGAACTTTTCATATATTATTATCTATTTATATTTCTTTCTTTAAGTGCTGGCTATGTCCTTTGCCCACTTATCTTTTGGGGTATTAGGTTTTTGCTTTTGTTTTTATTTTGAACTCTACATATTAAAGATGGTTGCCAATTGAAATATTTATTAGAAATATTTTCCTTAGTTTGTTGATTGTGTTCTGGGCTTTTAGGAACATAAAATTTCATTTTTGTTATTTTTATGTAGCTAAATTTATTGATCTTATGCACTGGGATCTGCTCCGTCATTTTTAAGCTTAGAAAGTCTTTTTCTAGCCAGAGACATGTGATAATCATTCAACTATATCTCTTCTGCTTCTTTAAGGTTTGATTTTTTTTTTTTACATTTAGTTATTTAAATGATCTAGAATTTATCTTGTTGTATAATGTCAGATAAGTTTCTACATCGGTTGCTTGTTTGTTTGTTTTTTTCCTTGCACATAGGAAATGGGTTGTCCCAGCACCATCTGTTGAATAATTATGAATTTCTACACTGATTCATGATACCTCCATTATCATAAGTTATCTATACTAGGGCATATTTCTGTTCCATTGACCTAAGTATTTTACCAACCATTTTGGTACCAATATCTTCTGATTTCATTATTTAATCCTCATAATATGTTTTAATATCTGGTGGAGATACTCATTCATAATTTATATTTTCAATTCAAACATGTGCTTTTAGGGTACATTTTGGGATGCTACATCATGAAATCACCACGAAACATCTTGAAAACAACACAGTTTGAAGAACGAACCCAGTGGGTACTAACTAAGCTATCTTAGTAAGGCTAGGCAGATGTTTTTTTATTGAGTGTCAATGAGACAAGTGATGCTAAATAATATTTTGAAGATTTCTCCTCAGGTTCCTCATTTCTCTTTC
>NW_006433946.1:4555023-4557398 GCF_000325575.1 Pteropus alecto
TTGGCTGAATACTTTTCTTCTGGAAATCCAGTAGAGACCAGCACTAAGAAAAAGAGCATCATCAATTCTACATAGATGTTTTACAAATTTTCTTATTCTCATTATTTTTGCCTTGTCAAAAATTTGAATAATTGGAATTAAGTGTATAGTTTTGTCAGCTGTTGATAAAGTCTAGTGTTTCTAGTTTGTAAATCTAATTTTCTAATATGTTTTACAAAATTGGCTTCTATTAGAAACTACAAGTATTAAATTACATCAAAAATTATTTTATTCCAACAGAACTGTATATGAGGGTGCTATGAAAAAATGTATGTTTATAAACAATCAATTACCTCCATCTAAAAGTTAAATTGTTTTAGCCCAATTTCTAATCTCAATGACATCATAATATTCTTAAAACTAGAAACAGGCAATGTTGTATAATCTGTATCCTTCATTATATGCAAATAAATCCATGCAAAGAAAACAGAAACCTGATTACTGTGGTGGTTCATGTTAGCAGAAGAGATGAAAGTATTTTAACAAGAATGGTAATAGAAAGCAATAACATTAAAGTAGTTCAGAGGCTACTATGACTATAGACACACAACTCCCATTAACTGTAATTGGAGTTAAGCACATGTAATGACAATGAAATAGACCCCCTAAATGTCTTTTCAATTGGAAAATAAGCAAATATGTTCTAGGAAACAGCATGCTTTTGTGTAGAAAATACAGTATTCTAATTGAGAAGCACAAATTATTTTCACATTGATATTTTTCAAAGTATGAATGTTGGTATTTTTCCTATGCTTAGGGATGTAGATCTGATAGAGGTAACATCTATACAAAGAATAACTTTCCTTTTCTCTCTTAATGCTCAGCATTCATTATATTATTAAAGAAAAAGTCTTAATAGTTGCAATGGATTTATTAATTCAGTAGCTTGTTATCAGCATGAAACTCTGCAATGCTAGGGGAAAAACAAATTATATTTTACAAAACTGCAGTAGTGATTAAATCACTTTTGTATATTTCACTTTCTTCTTATCCTCCCTGCCAGGTAGTAACTCTACTTTCTATCTCTATTATGAACCTCATATTTTGCAAACTATCAAGTCTTGTAGTAATATAAAGGTACGTTATCAAACAAACTCAATTATAGCAACTTTAAGAAAATGGAAATAAGTGATAAAAATAAAAGCACATAGCACAATAATAATATTACTTCAAGGCATTAAAAATTTAATCAATATTAAGCTACAAATGTAGAAAATATGCAATACATACTTTTATCTATCATAAACTTGATATTTTTATAACATGTACAACCAACTTCTTAGGATTTTAAATGACTAGCATTTGCATAACTGGTAACTTGATTATTTCAAAGGATTTTAGTAAAGCATGGCTCAGAAATAAAATAAAATCAGTATATTGTTCAGTATTTCAACTGTCATAGACCTTGCTATTGATTATCTTTGGACCTAATGTCAAAGCTAGAGAATGGAATTTTTTTTTTTTAATGTCCTTGGTTTTGTACATTACCATGCATTTTGTTTGCCGCTATACTAGAAAATGCAATTGAGCCCTAAGACACATTTTCTCTCTAGGAGGTTGAAAGTCTGAGGACGATACCTGTGCATCTGAAAAATATGGAGAAAAGCAACAAATAAAAATATAAATAATGTTATAGAATAGTTGGAAAAGCTCCTAAGTAGATTACATATGTGAAACTTATATTGAAGAACAAACTAATAGAGAAACCATATAAACTATAATAGAGCCACTAAGGTATCTATCACAGTGGATTACACATACCAGTTTCTCAGAAACTGTTGATTAAGTAATCATCCAATCATTAGCAATGAATCAGGAACTGATTCTTCAATTCACCTTCTGCTATATTGCTTACACACAGGGATTATAATTTGCCATTAATTTAAGGAAAGGAAACTCCCCCTTCATTCTTTTTCCTCCTTCCCTTCTACCCTTTCATCCACCCACAAATTCTACTGCATTAAATATCTGCAGAGTACTGTAACAGACACCCTCATAAGTTATTAGAGAGGAAAGTATAAATGCACAAACAACTATAACGTAAAACTATATGTCTCATAGCATCAATTACAGTCTAAATCTGATTGAGGTTCGGAGTAGAGAAAAATCATACCACTTGAGTGCAGGAGTTAGGGGTCTGGGAAAATGTCATCCCAATTAGGCCTTAAAAGATAGGTGAAATTTCAACAACAACAACAACAAAAATAGAAATCTAGTTTTTATATACCTTATATTTTTAGTTAGAAAAAGAGAGTTCTAGTTCCTTATATTGCAATATAATTACCATTTTTTTCCTACTTGGAGGACATGAAAAGCAATGGATATATAAAGGGAGA
>NW_006433946.1:4557546-4567539 GCF_000325575.1 Pteropus alecto
TTTCCATAAACATGTTATTTTAATTTTAATGGTATTTTTTAAAACAATCCTGAATGATTTACAGAGAAGACAGCGGTCTGTTTTAAGCAAAACAAACAAACAAACAAACAAACAAAAAATAGAAAAACACCCAGCTGAAATGTTGCCCTCTGGAATCATCTGGTTAGGTTCTGTTGTTTAAGCCTGGATAGCAGTATCGAGAATGGGAGAATAGATGATCAAGGCATACATAGATTGCAGTGACCTGGGCCAAAAGTATTTGGAAAGATGCTAGCTTGAGCAACAATTGGGGTTGGTGCAGATGAACTAGCTATTAAATGACAATGTAGATACAGGGTCAGTTCATTCCTACCACCTGTCATCTATGTGCCTTTCTACTCTATATGTGACATAGATCCCTACGACTAATAATATTAGGCATCAGCCATTTCTCTAACTTTGATCGTATGATGAAAAATCCTCTGTCATTTTTTGTGGAAGTTGTGATCTGCCTGTTTTGCTCCTGATATGCTGACCTAGAATATACTTACCTGTCATCTGCTTTTGTTTCTCAGTCACTCTAAGACTATATATCTACTCTTTTTGTTCTTAACACGTGCAACCTATCTCTTGGGTTTGGGCCACCCACTTCTTTCTGATGACTGAAATTTCAGAGTAGTCAGCCCAACTCCCCAGCTTCAGTGGTCTCAGGTATTCTGGGGTCACGTAAGCTAGTTGATTCTGTAGTAAGGCAAAAGTTGATTCTGTAGCAGGCTTTTCCATGCATGATGCTTTTATTTCCCAAAGGACTGGATCACGGAAAGGTACCACTGGCTATGATTTTGAGGAGAAAAGATATTAATCTACAAGTTACAATGTGTCAGCCTGTAAACAGGTGCTTCCCATTAGTAGTGTTCCCCATGCTAGCCTATATTTAATTACTTAACCAGTTGTATGGACAAAGGCAACCTGTATAGTTAATATCACAGATACTTTAGCAGCTGCCAGTGCCATTGTTTTAAACTATAAACTGTCCCTTAAGGTAGAAGCCAGTCAGTAACTATTTTAAATATGAGCAATTATAATAGCATTAAAACACAGCTTCTTGATGTCATATTCCTGACAGAATTTCCTTTGTAATTTTAGTTTCTAATGCAATCTGTGCACAACCAGGATGCAGGCCAAGTCTACAGATGAGTAAAAATGGCTACTAACTAGCAACTTACCTATAAGTCTCAAAGACTCTTTCCTGATTTTCAAGTTTACTGGAACAAAACCAATCCTCACATTATCAGACACATGTATAATATGGATGATTTTACACTGATGTTCTTTGCAGCATTGTTTATACTAGTAAAAGTTTTAAATAGCTTATGTATCTATCATGGGATTAGATTAATAAAAGATAGGACTCACATATACTAGGACACAATGCAGCCATTCTAAATCATTATACAGATATGCATGTGCTTGACAGAAATAGGTCCACATTAGGAAGTGAAAAAGGCAAGTATAAAAGTATATATCATATTATTCTAAAAAAATATAATTTTTAGAACTTTAGAATGATATATACCAAAAACAAAACAAAACAGCGGATATCTCTAAATGGTAGAATATTATTATTTTCTTTTTTATATTTTTCCATGTCTGAATATTTTGACACTGATCATGATTAACTTGGCAATTAGGGAAACAAAATAGGTAGGATGTAAAATTTTCAGTCTTCAGATATAAAGCACATACTATTCTCAAAGGAAGAGCAGCCTAGGTTTCAATAATATGTATTAATTGATTGGTAATTATACCACCACCAAGTATACAATAATGAGAAGAAAAAAAAAAAAAAGAAATTGGGTACCATTTTCTGCTCTGCTTAAATAAGGTCCACAGAAGTTTCCCTCATCGGAAAGTAATGCTTACAATAGCCTCTCCTAGGGGCCTCCAAGCCCAGCATAAGCAATGGCTGACCTTGGCCTGCACTGGAACACCTCCCAAGAGGCACCAGAACCAACTCAACTGGTGGCCAGTTTCAGAGCACCACCCAATCAGCTTCACAAACGACACATCTAAGGGCAGACTTTGCTGGCATCAAAACCCATCTAAAGTGAATCCCACTCCATGGGGTTAGTCTTGGCACAAAAGCCCGTTGGCTGTAGTGCCAGACTCTACAGCCAGTCATCCTGAGAGTTGACCCCAATAGCAATCAAGGCTCAACTACAACAGAAGGGCACACACAACCCACATGAGAGACACTCCTGGAGCCCCTGGCTCAGGTGACCAGGGAGACTGAGCCACTGGATCCTCTACTATATAAGGCCACTCTACTAAGACTGGCAGATGTAGTAGATCTACCTAAGCATAGAAACAAACATAGGGATGCAGCCAAAATGAGGAGACAAAGGAACATATCCCAAATGAAAGAACAGTCCTAAGTGCCAGAAAAAGAACTAAATGAAATAGAGACAAGCCATCTACCAGATACAGAGTTCAAAACACTGGTTATAAGGATGCTTAATGAACTTGGTGAAGAATAGATTAACTCAGTGAGAACATTAACAAAAAGATAGAAAACATAAAAAGGAACCAGTCAGAAATTAAAATTACAATATCTAAAACAAACACATTAGAGAGAATCAACAACAGGTTAGATGAAGCAGAAGATAAAATCAGCGATCTGGAAGATAAGATAGCAGAAAACACCCAATCAGAAGAGCCAAAAGAAAAAGAATACAAAAATAGGGATAGTTTAAAGAGCCTTTGGGACATCAAGTGTACCAACATTCATATCATAGGGGTACCATAAGAAGAAGAAAGAGAGCAAGAAATTGAAAACCTATTTCAAGAAATAGTGACTGAAAACTTCTAACCTAGTGAAGAAAATAGACATACAAGCCCAGGAAGTGCAGACAGTCTCAAACAAGAAGAATCCAAAGAGGCTCACATAAAGACATGCCATAATTAGAATGCCAAAGGTTAAAGACAAAGAAAGAATCTTAAAAGCAGTAAGAGAAAGGCAGTTACCTACATGTAGCTCCCATAGACTGTCAGCTGCTTTCTCAATAGAAACTTTGCAAGTCAGAAAGGATTGATACAGATTATTCAAAGTGACGAAAAGCAAAGACCTATAATCAAAATTACTCTATCCGGCAAGGCTATCATTTAGAATTGAAGGAGAGAGAAAAGGTTTCCCAGATGAGAAAAAGCTAAAGGAGTTCATAACTATTAAACCAGTATTACAAGGAAGGTAAAAGGACTTCTTTAAGAAGAAAAGATAAAATATGTTAACCAGAAAATAGGGGAAAGAAAATAATTCTCACTGACAAACACTTAAAAGCAGTAGATCAACTAACTATAAAGCTAGCACAAAGGTTAAAAGGCAAAAATAGGAAGATCATGTGTAATTACAAGAATAAATTAAGTGATATACACGAACATACATACACAAGTAAAAAATAATGACAAAAACACATGAAGGGTGTAAGTAAAAATTGTACTGATTTTAGAATGTATTTGAACTTAAGCAAACATCAACTTAGACTGCTATGAACATAACTTTCTATATATGAAACAAATGGATAATCACAAAACAAAAATCTACAAGGTATAAACAAGAAATAAATAGAAAGGAACCCATACACAACAATACAGAAAGTCATTGACATATAAGAGAAGAGAGCAAGAGAATAAGGAAGAAACAGAGAACTACGAAAACAATCAGAAAACAATAAAAAATGTCAATAACTACATACCTATCAATAATGACTTTAAATTTAAATAGACTAAGCACAATCAAAAGACACAGGATGTCTGAATGGATAAAAAAACAAGACCTGTACATATATTGCCTATAAGAGACCCACTTCAGATTTAAAGATACACACAGACTAAAAGTAAAGAAACCGAAAAAGATATTTCATGCAAATGGAAAATAAAAGCTGGAGTAGCAATACTTATATCACACAAAATGGACTTTAAAATGAAGGCTATAACTCCCCATAAACAAAAGTCCAGAACCAGATGGCTTCACAGGTGAATTTTACCAAATATTTAAAGAAAAATTAAACCTATCATTCTCAAAGTATTCCAAAAATTCAAGAGGATGAAACCCTCATTTTATGAGGCCACCATTACCCTAACTCTAAAGCCAGACAAAGACATTATGATGAAAGAAAATTGTAGGCTGGTATCCCTGATGAACATAGGTGCAAAAATACTCAATAAAATATTAGCAAACTGAATTCAACAATACATTAAAAAGATCACACGCCATGATCAAATGGGATTCATTCCTGAGATGCAAGGTTGGTTCAATATCCACAAATCAATTAACATGATACACCGCATAAACAGAATGAAGGAAAAAATCATATGATCATATCAATAGATGCAGAAAAAGTGTTCGACAAAATCCAACATCCATTTATAATAAGTTCTCAGCAAAGTGAGAATAGAGGGAACATACCTCAATATAATAAAAGCCATATATGAGAAACTCACAGCTAATATCATACTCAACAGTATAAAGCTAAAGCATTTTTCTTAAGATCAGGACAAGACAAGGATGTCCACTTTCACCACTCCTCTTCAACATAGTATTGGAAGTCCCAGCCACAGCAATCAAACAAGAAAAGAAATAAAAGACATCTAAATTGGAAAAGAAGTAAAATTGTCATTATTTACAGATGACGATATTATATAGAGAGAACTGTAAATATTCCATGAAAAACTACTAGAGCTAATAAATTCAGTAAAGTAGCAGAATACAAAATTAATATTAGGTAATCGGTTGCATTTTTACACACCAATAATAAACTGACTCTATTCCTTATGCTGTTCTTAACATTCCTATGACTATTTTTATAACTGCCAATTTGCACTTCTTAATTTCTTCATCTTTTTCACCCAGTCCCCAACCCCTCCCATCTAGGGACCATCAATTTGTTCTCTGTATCTATGAGTTTGTTTCTGTTTTGTTTGTTCTTTTATTTTATTTTTGTACTCCACATATAAGTGAAATCATATAGTATCTGTCTTTCTCTGTCTGATAGATGTGACACACACACACACACACACACACACACACACACACACACGAATCAGTCAACAATCCTCAAGCAAAAAGTAGTTTTACCTCTAATGGTTATCCACAATTTTTTATTACTAAGTTCTCAGTGTATGACCATCTGAGTTCAAATCTTTGATCTGTCACTTCATAGCTATGTTTTCCTAAACTGTTCCCCTTTGTGAACATGAAAATAGTATTTAAAGACCTACCTAATAGGATAGTTGCAAGGACTAAATGAGGCAATAATGTAAAAGGACCACAATGGCACCTGCCACAGAATAAGAGCTTAACATTTTTTTTATATTTGATACGAGTCACATTCTAAAGATTTCAGCATCAAAATCTTACTATACTCTTGAAAGTCTATATAGCTTCATTATGGAGATTTTAACATGTTTTAGTCACTTTTGTGACAATGAGATAAGATGCAAACAGATGTTTATAAAAGTCTTTTTCAGATTAGTCTATAAAAACATAGAGTTAATAAAAAAAAGGAGGTAATAAAAATCAGTTAAGAAAGAATTTATCAAAGTTTCGACTTTATTTCATGTCATCATGGGCTAGGGTATTTTTATACCCTTGGGAAGTAGTGAAAATCTTTTATAGCAATTTATTTATTTTTCTTATTGCTATCCAGTGGGTAGAGAAATGTTGTCAGGCTGCTTTCTATTACTTCTGTGCTTTAGGATTCCAGTTGTCTGGACAGATTTGTTCCTTAGGGTAGGAAGAGATTATTACTGGAGATTCTAGCCTGGCTAGAATGATTCATCTAGTAAAACTGGTCACCTATTTTTTTTCTTCCCTAGGATAGGAGATTTACCAGACAACCTGCTGACCTTGAATTTGGTTTCCTGTTCGTTGGAAAGAGGGAGCCTTCCTGGCCATCATAACCAGGGTCTGTATCCATATCAAGTATATTCCCCTCTGCCCAAAAACTGGCCTGCAATTTATTTCAACAATCCTTTCGTGAACACTGACGATGTGCCTCACATAGTACCAGAGATAAATGATCCAGTCTCATCTTTCCAGACAGTTACTGTGCAGTATTTGTGGCCTTTTGGTTCAAAAATTAATCTAATGAGATGTGTTAGGACTTCCTCTGTAGGCTGCTACTCAGTGAGTCAGTTTGAGAACTGAGATTATGTTTTATATCCCCTGATACAAAAATGAAATCTCAGCCCTTTCCATCAAGATATTCTCACTTAAATGAGGTGGCATATAAAGATAATTAGAATAAAGTTACAGTGAATATTATGATTAAAAGAGCACAGAAAAGGAACACTTAGCCAAGCCTTAAAGGAAGCATCTCTGGGGAGGCTTTCTAGAGAAGGCAATGTTACAGCTGATTCTTAAGGGATGAAGATAAATTAGCCTGGAGGAAAAATATATTCTAGGCAAAAGAAACACTGTGAGGAAAGGGAGATAAGAGATGAGAAAAAAAAAGTGTGGCTACAAGCAAATGAGTGTTGATTAAAAGCAGGGGACTATGGGCTTTGAGGCTTAGAAAAGTAAAATTCAGATCATGGACAGTTTCACGTGCCATTTTAAACCTCTCAGGCTTTAGCTGTACAATAGGAAGTGAAACTGTTAAGATAGTTCAATTTGGTGATCATATAGTGGAAGGGCTTAAACAGGACAAGAATAAGGGATTAATTGGACATGGAGGATAGAGAAAGAGTTAAAGATCACTAAAATTTCTAGCTTATGATTTTGGAGACTAGAGGTCCTATCAACTAAGATAGGGTATATAGGAGGAGGAGTTGCATTCAAGAAGATGATGAGTTCAGTTTGGTATTTTTTAAGTTGGGGATGCCTTAAAGATATCCATGTGGAGCTTTACAACAGCAGTTAAATATTATGAGACCGAGGTTTAGGGGAGAGGTCTGGAAAGAGTATGAGAGATTTGGGAGATTTATTATATAGACTGTAACTGAAGCCATCACCCAGGAAAGTATGTAGAGTGAGAAGAGCAGTGGGATGATGATCAATTCTGGGAAATAATGATATTTAATAGATGAGTCCATGAAGAAAGCAGACAGCAAACATTCGGAGAGGTACAGAATGAAACATTAGAGCACATGTTATACAAATCAAGAAGTAAATATTTTGAAAAATGGAATAAGCAATAATATCACATTCTATAGAAAGATACAAGAAAATAAAGACAGAAAACTACCAGCTTTAGAAATATGAAGGTCATTAGGACCTTAATAAGAATAATTTCAGTAAGAGGAGCAGAAGCCATATTGTCAAAGGTTGAGGAGTAAATGGAAGCAATGAATATAACTTATACTTGCATTTCCCATGACCCTGAAGGAGGTGGAGGTGATATTATCTTCATAGAGCAAAAACAATTATCTTGGGACATTGTGACTGACATGCCTAACACCATTCTGCTAAAACAGTCTTGCTCATGTTTTGTTTTGTTTTGTTTTGTTTTACTTAAGGGACCAGCATTGACTAGGCTCTCCCCTGCTATCCCAGTAGAGACCTCTGAATGGACTACAATGGACATCTGTTCTGCTCAAGGGCAGCCAAAGCATAGGCTGGCTAGTAATACATGATATACCTTGTGATGAAAGACACTACTCACAGGGTAATAAACCAGTTGAAAGAGAAATAAAAAAGAATGAATGCACAGGGGAAGTGAAACCCATTTTGTTTCCTAAGGTTCCCAGAGTAAGTTTCTGTTCTAAAAGAGCCCAATATAACAAAGACTTGAATTATGTAATATAATGCCTAATGTTGGAGCCAACTGCATTAAAAAAATAGTCAATGAAGCCCAGTAGGCCATTATTTTAGGGTAAATTTAAAGTTTTATGTTTCTATTTTTAGGTAAAAAATGTTGACATAAGCATAATCTGTGTCATTACATTATCAGCAATGAGTGTATTGTTCATGGATATATACATTTGTTTGTTTTTGTATTATATGAAAGCCAAGCAACATCATGGTGTACTGAACTAAAGAAAGTTTCACAAAGTATGATTAAAGAAAAACTTTCAGAGTTGAGTCATTCCAGAGTGTGATACTATTTCACACCATAGCATAGGTAAGCTGGACATATAAGGACCTGTGACAAAAAAGTCAGTACCATCTTCATGGTGTGAGCAGATGTACAATGAGAATATAGTCTTTGTAGACCAACTTGCAACTGTTCATCAGCTGTAAATAGAGGGGTAAATATGTACTGATTTTTTTTCTGTTTCTGATTCCAGCCATAAATGGATGAGATATCCATATTATGAAAATTTCAATTCTAGCCTTATCGTTATGTAAGCAAGACAACTTTACAAAATTATTGAGTTGACACCCTATTAGATCTGAAATTTGAGAGTTGCTCAATACCTGAGATTTCATTCAATGTAGAGTCTGATGGTCCTGAGTTAGATGACAAAGCCTTAAAGTTATTAATACCATTTTGTCCTGTCTACTTATACAATAGAGAGTCTCTGCATTAGTACCAATGATGTTAAAATATATAACTAGGCCCAAGACTAAATCTTTCTACTATTAAATCAAGCACCAAAAGACATATTAATGCCTTTATCTGTTTCAGTTTTAATAAAATTGTTAAAGCATAAGGAATTTATGCCTATTTTTTATATTTGTTGATATTTAAGTAACACTATTAAAAAGAGTTTTAAGCCAATTACAACAGACACAAAAGAATTAGATTCCCATTAAGATGAATGCACAGATCCCTTTTACAACTACTAAAATTTGAGAATCAAGGCACTGACTAATCACTATACCCAGACTTTCTTCTCCATTTAAGACATCCTTCAACCTGTCTTCCAATCAGTCATCTCAAAGAAACTTTACTCTCCAGCTCAAAAAGCTGCTGTGAATTTAAAAGAATACTAACTTCCATATAGGCTACACCAATTTACAATCCTACCTTCACAGGGAGCATGACCCTACTGACACCTTGATCTTGGACTCCTATCCTCCAGAACTATGATACAATAAATTTCTATTGTTTAAGCTGCTCAGTTTGGGGTACTTTATTATGGCAGGCCTAGCCAACAAATACAGCCATCATATACCAAGTCATAAAAACAAAAGACAGAAAAGGAAAAAGCCCTAGGACTACCTCCCTTTTTTTCACCCTCACATCCAATAGCTCAACAAGTTCAGTCGATTCTGACTTCTGAATCATTTTTGGATCTGTTTCTTCTTCATCATCATCTCCACTGCCACTCTCTAATGCAGACCTTCTCCCATTGCGTAGGTTCATGTAATACATTCCTATTGAATCTCTAGTGCCTGTAGCCTCAGCTCCACCTAATCAACCTTCCATGCTGCTATGAGATTCTGGAAAACAAGCTGGAAATGGCACATCATCACCCATGAAATAAAAAATCAAACTCATTATTATCCAGGCCTCTCATGACAATTCATATTACTAGCTTCTCCTACCTATACTTTAGCAATGTTGAACTGCTTTCTCTTTCTTGAATATATTGTGCTCTCCTATTGCCTCCATAAGTGCTGTTTCCTTTCCTGAAACATGATTCTCTTTCTATTTCTTTTCCTGCCCAAGATACTCCTACCCATGTGTTAAGATTCAGCTTGAGCTGCATACTGTGACTGTCCCATTCTATCTGTCTCCCTGCACTTTACTGTGATCTCTGGAAAAGCAGGAACTTCCATTTGCAACTGTTTCCTTGGTTCCTGGAATATAATAGGCACTTAGTAAATGATTTTTGAATAAATACAGAAATGAGCATGTTCTTTTGTTTATGAACAGAGAAAGTAAAAATATTAGAGCATAATATTCATGAATAAGTTTGTGTGTATTAAAACTATTCTTTAGGTAAGTCAGTTCAACTTTGATTGCCTTTTTTGGTAGAGGGCTGGCCAGATCTGTCTTTCATAGTTGTTCAGGATATACTGCCAATCTTTTAATTTTCCTGTGTGCTTTGGAGCTTCCATTAAGAGAG
>NW_006433946.1:4567555-4574533 GCF_000325575.1 Pteropus alecto
GTTCAGCAGTCATTATAGGGCAGAATTAAATCCATCCTTCCACTCTTTATATTTAAAAAAAAAATTTAGGCCTATCAACTCTCCTTATATACCTTGTAGGAAAATCAAAAGCAGTCTATTTGCTGCTACAGTCATATAGTGACATAGAAATAAAACACTGCATTTCTACAGAATGCCTAATTACTACTTTTTATTCCAATAGCCAAAATCATGCTTGATACCATATTATTTTATGAAAGGAAAGGATTATGTGATCTTCATCTATAGTAGGTTGCAGAGGTTAACACCCCTACCACCTAACCCCCAACCCCACACTCCTGCCACACACACACACACACACACACACACACACACACACACAATCCAGTGAGTTCAGTCATCTCATATTATTGCCTCCGGGTGGCAAATGCTTAAGTGCACTTTTATTATCTTTAAATGGTAACGAAACCATTCCTTGTTCTACATATTTCCCTTTCTCCCTCCCTAGGTAGAGATAGGGTACCAACATAAAAACACAGAGCTTAGTTAACACATCATAAAAAAAATATATATATATATATTGCCAACAAATATTCAGTGCTTTCTTGTGAAAACAGTAGCAAGTCCCTTTGGACCACAGCAGTGAAAGTATTTCACTAAACCTTTAATGTGAATTTGCTCAATGGGACTGTGCATACAGGTGTAGGACAATTATTAGATTTGATATCTGAATGAGCTCAGGTTCCCCTTAGAGCCTGACTGCTTCAATGAGCCCATTATTTTGCTTCCACCGCTCCTAGAACTGATCAACTTAATTATTCTGACTAAGGAAACATTTAGGACAGGAATTTCTGATTTGTTTTAAACCATATGGGACATCTAAAAGTGCTTCACTTAAAAAAAAATTCGCAACATAGAAGAAATCGCTATGAGGATATGTTAGACACTTGGAAGTAGGGCAGGACCAAGATCCATGCTAGGGCACACAGCTACTGTCTTTCCCAGACTGGCTTCTCTGTTTGGAGTACTCCTTGGGACCAGTTAAACCTTAGCAAATTCACACTTTCCTGGAATACTCAAACAGAAGCATTAATTTGGCAATGGAGGTAGAAGCACAGAGGCAGTTGAAGTTAAACCTTGTGCTCTCTGACAAAATACATTCAGATTCCTAAAACAGCTAATGTGCAGAAGGGAAAATGAAACACTTTACAGAGAAAGCCAATTACAGAGCTTCTTTGGCAAGGTGATTAAGAACAAGAAAAGCCAGAAAATGGGATCAACTTTAGAGGTGATGTGTAAGGAATATGGTCTTTTACAGGTGGAAAGTTAAAGTCAAATTATATCTCTTAATAAAAAGCATATCACCTTTGAAATATTGGATTTTGACATTAACTTTGGCCAAAGTGGTACATTAGCAATAATAAGTACTCAGGTAAGAAAAAGACACACTATTTTGACACAAAAATACACTGATTCTGGTAAGTCACAGTTGATTCACAATCGGCATGCTTAAAAGCAACTCCAACCTCACCCATTCTTTCAGCTTATATTAATGACTATTAAATAATTATATGTTTACCTACAGGAAAAGAAGACACAAAAGTATTACCAGTCTCCAAAATTTTACAGATGACAGTTTATTTCTCATCAGTGAATGAATCTGTCCCTAAAAATGATGTAAGTGACATCAAAATGGTCCCCTTTGCCCCTTGCCTCCTTTTACTAATGATATGGAACGGCTGCTGAGCCTGCAATAAACGTGTTTGTGTCTAGTCACATTTCCATCATTTTATAATCCAATCTGATTCCTTAAAAAAAAAAAAAAAAAAGTCACAGGAGACAAGCGCAAGTTCCTGCTTGAAGGCATTCCCTGACATCAGCCTTCACTTCATACTTCTGCTCAAAGTGCCTGATTTGACAAAGCACCCAGAAAGTCAGGAGACAAGTCTCTTCACCTCCTCTCCTAAACTGTCTGACAGGAGTCAATAATGATTCTTTCACATAGCTACAATTTAACAATTTTAGATGAAAGTCTGAGGATAAACTTTCTAGTATTCCTTACAATATTTTGTTAAAGAGGAGGTATAAGAATGCATTTGCCTTGGTGGGGCTGTTCTCCTGTGGTTCAACTCAATCCATTTTAGCAGTTGGTAGTTTAAATAACAGAACTTACAGGCTGCCATGCACAGACGCTTTGCATGCCACATGAAAGCAAAGGATTCAGAGATGAAAGCAAAAATGGAAAGGAAAAAAAGTAGCTTCTCTTCTATAAAAGAATTTCTTTAATAACAGCAGCTGGGAAAAATTTCTCTGACTTGTGTTCTTCTCCTACTGTTTTATATAAAATGGCTACCATACTTTTCTTCCTAGGCTACATCTACTGACAGACTGTCAAAAGCAAATAACTTTCCCCCTTATATTGCAATAATCATCTACTGTATTTTTAATGTAATCAAAACAAATTTTCTTATTATATCATCACAGTGACAATCCCCTCTGTATTACCAATTAAAATGATATATTTTAAATGTGACTATCATAAAAGCAGCCTATCCATAATTATTATTTTTAGGTTAAGTAAAATATCAACATTTTTTATACATGTTTAGGTTAACATTTGCAATTTAGCTTTCTGTAATATTTAAACAAAATTGAATTGATGGGAAAACTTAAAAAAAAAAGAGCAAACTTTAAGACTGGTTCTTTCTTGAGTGGGTCATCATCCTTACTGCTCGCCCATTACTTTCACCATATAACAGTAAAGAAAAACTCAGACTTGACATTAGCAAGATGGGCCCATTATTACCTGTCAGCTGTGTCTCTGTGCCCACCAACTGTTACTTACTCAATTTTGAACTTATATTTAATGATTATTTAGAAAGAAAGCATGTCTATTTTTATTCAATGTGCTGCAATTACAAAGATTAATAGATATAAAAGAATTCACAAGCTTTTGACTGTGAATATACTGATTCTGATAAGTCACAGTTGATTCAGAATTGGCATCTTTAAAAGCAACTCTAAACTAACATCACCCATTCTTTCAGTTTATATTAATGAGTATTAAAAAGCTATATGATTACCTATAGGAAAAGTAGGCATAAAAGTATTACTGGTTTCTAAAATTTTACAGATGCTAGTTTATTTCTCACCAGTGAATGCATCTGTCCTTATGAAGAATGTAAGTGACATCAAATAGGTCCCCTTTGCCCCTTTCCTCCTTCCACTTTAAGATTGTAAATTGGTTAGTGTGAAGGAAGGGGTAGGATCAGTTTCTGTTGTTATATCTTGACACATATAAACTAACTACATATAAATTTGTGCATCTAAACTAATTTTGGAAGCAATGACGATGTCTGTATCTTTAAATGCCAATTTGCTATAGTTAAGGCTGAAGGTTTCCTCTCTTAGGAGAAATAGCTCAGAAAAATAATAAAATATAGGTAAAATATGTAAAGTGACTTCCTGTTGAATTGTGAGAAACAGCTCCAATCTTGCTTCACACTTCCCCTATGTTGAAACTTCCTGGATTTAAAGCACAGTAAAGGGGAGGTTAGCTGATATTTTGCATCAAATGGTTTCTTTATCTAAGCATCTCCAGCTCCTATAGCATTTTTTGATGCACCATTACATTATCCACTCTGGCATTTGGTACAGTTTTCTCACTCTTAGTCTACTCTTTACCAAGACAGTGAAAACTGCTTACTATTTCATCATAAACCTGAAGACTGATTAGTCTCATATCTTCTCCTTCCTTGGCATAAACATTTCCAAAAACCTCTATCTCTCATCATAGGTTCAAGAAGGAAAGAGTTTTTTTGTTTTGTTTTGTTTTGTTTTTTAATTGAAAGGTATTTGACATGTAACATCACATAAGTTTGAGATGTACCATATTGGTTTAATATATTTATGTATTGTTATATGATTGCTGTTGTAGCGTTAGCTAGCATCTCTATCCTGTCACAAAATTATCATTTGTTTTTTTGTGGTGAGAGTAATTAATATCTAGTCTCTTAGCAAGTTTGATGTTTATAATAAAATATTGTTGCCTATAATCACTGTACTGTGTATTAGATCTCTAGGACTTATCTACTAGTTGCAAGTCTGTCCCTTTACACAACATCTCCCCTATCCTCCTTCTCAGCCCCTGGTAACTCCCAATTTCCTTTTTGTTTTTACAAGTTCAGTTTTCTTCAGATTCCACATATAATTGATAGCATACAGTAATTGTCTTAAGTAGAAAAAAGTTTTGATACCACATTAGATCTCATTCACAGAGGTCAATAAAGCGTTTTATATATCTATTTTTAAAAAGAACCCTATGAACGTGTATAATAGTTTGGGGATAATCAATGGAACACAGAATTTTAGAGCTAGAAGGGAATTTATGAATTATTGAAGTGAAGTCTAACCCTTCATTTTTTAGATAACGATACTGACTTCCAGAGAAGAGAACTGATTTGTCATAAATACTCTACACAATAAAGATATAAAACTGGGAGGCTTAAAGCAGGGAATGGGATGTAAGTTAATGAACCATATAACCATAATTGTTATACCATTCATTTATTGGATAATATGGTTAAGCCTTTATAATGTGTATATTTATAGCGAAAGACAGCAATAACATAACAAACTATGATCTTCTTATGATCTCATATAATAACCACTCTAAAGATATAATTAAAATAACAATATGCTAAAAACTCCTATAATTCTATAATATGACATTTAGTAATTCAGTTACTTGGTAAGGGAAAGTTTACTGGAAAAACAATATATCCTATAATCTGTATTTTGATGGGCCTAAAACATATTTACATTATTCACTGTCCATAAAGTTCTTAAGGCAGGGGTCCCTAACCCCCAGGCCACAGACTGGTATCTGGACATAGACTATTAGGACCCGGGCTACACAGCAGGAGGTAAGCAGCGGGGAGCAAGCAAAGCTTCATCTGTATTTGCTGCTGCTCCCCATTGCTAGCATCACCTCCTCAGCTCCACCTTGGATCATCAGGCATCAAAGACTCATAGGAGCACCGGTCCCTGGTGCCAAAATGGTTGGGGGCCATTGCCTTAAGGTACACATTTATACAAAGACCCGAAAAGAAAAGAACATAGTTGTCTGGCCTAATGCCTTGGTGAGATGCACTCTGGAATAGACAGTAGCTATGGACACACACACACATACAAACACACACAAATGTGTGTGCGTGCATGTGTGTGTGTGTGTGTATAATATATATATATAGATGTTTGGCACCATGCTTTTATTAAAAGACACTAGACATGAGGTGGAAAAAAATGGTGTAGATGACAGAGGTTTTTTTCATCCCTCTTGCGACCAAATCAAAATTAGGACAGAAACACAGAGCAAACAGCAAAGAAAGTCACCTGGGATCTAGATGAACAGAAGCAGCATAACTAGGGAGAGAAATAATTAATTAACCTACAATGGCAGAAGGAAGGAGGGGGCGAAGACACGAGGCTGCCTGGTACCTAGTGGCTGAGTGGGACAGAGTCTATGGCAGCTGCAGATACCTTTTAAAGGGGCTGTGTCTGCGAGCGGACTTTCATGATGACAGACCAGCTCGCTCTGAGCACCAGTGCCAAGTCTGTTGCTCGGGGAGCACCAGGGACTTACAGTGGGACACTGAGTTATTGGAGCGAGGGTTGAAGGTGAAGCTTTCTCCCAGTCGGAAATGCTGGTGGTATCCACTGTTCTTGAGTCCTCCCTACTTCCCAGTGTGCAGACCTAGTGCTGCCATAGCCGAGAGGGCATCAAACTATAAAAAGTGGTCACTCAGCCCAGAGTATTACCTGAAACTCCACCTTCCCTAACTTGTGGCCCAACCCAAGCCACATCCAAATGTGTCCTCCACGAGTCAGGTACTCCTTGCTGAGTAGCAACAAGACACAAACTGATGACAGCTGGCCTCAGCTTCATGACCTCTCGAGGCAACTGTAAGCACATCTGTGGATTGCTTGCTGAATCTTAACAGGTGGCCCCGGAGGGACACAGACTGTAGCTAAACATGGGCCTGCAGCTGAACCCCTCTCAGGACTGGGCCACTGGACACCTACTACACAAAGCCATGCTAATAAGACCGGGAGACTTAGGAGCTTTGCTTAGTATATAGAAACAGACACAGAAAGGCAGCCAAAATGGGGAGACAAGAAGAAACCATATGAGAGAACAGAAAAGAGATACAGGAATAATGGAGTTAAGCAATCTCACAGATGCAGAATTCAAAACACTGGTTATAAAGATGCTCAATGAACTTAGGAGGAGTGTAGATAAATTCAGTGAGAACTTTAGCAAAGAGATAAAAAATGTAAAATACTGAAATGGAAATTATAAAAGGGAACCAGTCAGAAATGAAGAATGCATTATCTAAGATGAAGAAGATACTAAAAGGAATCAACAGAGTGGATAAAGAAGAGGATTGAATCACCTATATAGAAGTTGAGGAAGCCAAAGACACTGAATCAGAATGGCAAGAAAAAAGAAGCCAAGACTATATTAATAATTTAAGGAGCCTATGGGACACAATTAGATGTAAAATTACCCATTTCATAGGGATACCTGAAGGAAAAGAAGAAGTTGAAGAGCTATTGGAAGAAAAAATGATGGAAAACTTCCCTAAACTGGTGAAGGAAATAGATGTACCTCAGGAAGCTCAGAGAATCCCAAACAAGATGACCCCAAAGAGGACCACACCAAGACACATCATAATTAAAATGCCAAAGGTTAAATACAAAGAGAGAATCTTAAAAGCAGCAAGAGCAAAGCAGTTAGTTATCTAAAAAGAAGCATCCATAAGATTGGCAGCTGATTTCTAAAAAGGAATTTTGCAAGACAGAAGGGTTTGCACAGAATATTCAAAGTGATGAAAGCCCAGGATCTACAACCAAGAATACTTTATCAAACAAAGCTATAATTTAGAGTGGAAGGACAGATAAAGAGCTTCCCAGACAAAAATAAGCTAAAGGAATTTA
>NW_006433946.1:4574694-4577087 GCF_000325575.1 Pteropus alecto
GTGGCTTAAAGGATAAGAAAATAAGGCCCCTACATATGCTGCCTACAAAAGACTCACTTCAATTTAAAAGACACACAAAGTAAAAGATAGAGGATGGAAAAAGATATTGCCTTGATGCACCTAGAGAGTATTGGGCTAATGAAATAAGTCAGAGAGTGAAAGACAAATATCGCATGATTTCACATACACGTGGAATCTAAAGAACAAAATAAGCAACAACAAAAATGGAAATAAACTCATAGAGATAATTTTTTGAGGGCTACTAGATGGGAGAGGAGTTTGGGGAGTTGTTGAAAAAGGGCAAAGGGATTAAGAAGTACAAATGTATAGTTACAAAAAAGACATGGAGATATAAAATATAGCATACGGAAAATAGTTAATAATGTTGTAATAAATTTGTAAGGGGGAAGAGGAGTACAAGATTTAGTGGGGCGATCACTTTGTGTGTTATATAGATCTCTAATCACTATGCTATACAACTGAAACAAAGATATTATTGTATGCCAACTATAATTGAAAACAACTCATTGAATTGTACAATGTAAATACTAGATATCATTGTCTATTGTATTTCAATAAAGCCAGAAAAGAAACTAGACATGCATAGTTAAGATTGAAAAGTGGGTGGGCCAGTGGCACAATGGATAATGCAAATGTCTACGGATCAGAAGATTGAAAAGTTAAAAGCTCTTCTACATGTATATGCAAGTTAGAAAAGTCACTGTATTTCTCTCCCTGGTAATTTCATCATGTTCCCCATCATTGATGGAGTAACTCAAAGCTATTGGTATCACATTAATGTTCACTATCATTGTTTTTGTCAATCTTTGTTCTAAGCTTAATGTTATTTACATATAGTATATGTTTTAGTATTTGAGACAGTGGTCTGTATGCTGTATGGTTTTACTGCAAGCTGGGTATTTTAGTTTAGATTGATTGATAATAAAATGTAATTCAAAGCCAACTGCCAGGTGAACAAGTTAAATGAGGGCCCTCCTTCAAAAAGTGTCTGTTTCCAATTACTCTGGAATTTGAATGAGCTGTACATCACCAGTAGAGGTATTTGCAACTTGACTAGAAAGCAATATCTGTTTTTGCATTTATTCTTTGTGTTACTTACTGCTGGGTATCTTTAAATATTATAAAATACTCTTCCTTCTGCTCATTTCAACTCTAATTCTTTTTCTGAACTATTACCTCTTCATCAAAGTTTCTTACTCCTGCGAGCAACAAACATAATGTGGCGAGCAAAAAGAGATGAGTTTTTGTGTATACATGGTTTATATATGTGAATCATTAAATTATAGACCACATTTCCTATTTTTAAACTCTTTACCTTTTCCACCACACTCCTTTTCTGTTAAACAAGACAATTTTCCAATTCACCTTCCTACATGATTCATACTAGTACCCCGTCCTGTCCCTCTACTTTAAAATATTGGTTATCATATTACCTAAAGCATTATACAGATTTAATGCAATCCCCATCGAAATCTCATCAGCATGTTTTAAAGAAATAGAAAAAAAAATCATCAGATTTGTATGGAAGCACAAAAGACTTCGAATTTTCAAAGCCATCCTCAGACAAAGAAATGAGGCTGGAAGCATCACTCTGCCTGACTTCAAATTATGCTACAAAGCGACAGTAATCAAAACGGCATGCTATTGGCAGCAAAACAGACACACAGACAGGTGGAACAGAATAGAGAGTCCAGAAGTAAACCAATATTTATATGGGCAAATAATTTTCGACAAAAAGCCAAAAACATAGAGTGGAGGAAGAAAAGCCTCTTCAAAAAATAGTGCTGGGAAAACTGGAAAACCACCTGTAAAAGAATGAAACTAGACTGTCATCTATCACCACACAACAAAAGTAACTCAAAATGGAGTAAGGATCTGAATATAAAGACCTCAATCAATAAAATACATAGCAGAAAACATAGGAACTAAACTCAAGGACCTTGGACTTAAAGAGGATTTTATAAATTTGACCTCAAAGGCAAGGGAAGTAAAAACAAAAATAAACAAATGGGACTGCATCAAACTAAAAAGCTTCTTCATAGCAAAAGAAACTGTCAACAAGGTAAATAGACAAGCATCTAAATGAGTAAATGTGTTTGCAAGCAACGCCTCTGATAAGAACCTAAGATCCAAAATATACCAAGAAACTTATACAACTCAATAACAACAAAAAAAAATGATCCAATCAAAAAATGGGCAGAGGTCCTGAACAGACACTTCTCCCAAGAAGATATGCAAACGGCCAACAAACATATGAATAGATGCTCATCATCGGTAGCTATTAGAGAAATGCAAATCACAACCACGATACCATCTCACACCTGTTAGAATAGCTAGAAATGTTGCAGAACGAAACCAGACTGGCGAGAAAA